>NW_016107691.1:1198058-1201945 GCF_001604975.1 Cebus imitator | reverse complement strand
ATAACTGTAACCATCCAATGAGTTCACCTTGCCTGCTGTCTAGACAGAGCCAATTTATCAAGACAGGGGAATTGCAATGGAGGAAGAGTATTTCACGAAGAGCTGGCTGTGCAGGAGATGGGAGTTTTATTATTACTCAAATCAGTCTCCCTGAGTATTCAGGGATCAGCGTTTTCAAAGATAATTTGGCGGATAGAGGCTTGGGAAGTGGGGAGTGCTGAATGGTCAGGTTGGAGATGGAATCATGGAGGGCGGTGAAGTGAGTTTTTCTTGCTGTTTTATGTTCCTGGGTGGGATGGCGGACCTGGTTGAGCCAGATTATGGGTCTGGGTGGTATTAGCTGATCTATCCAGTGCAGGATCTGCAAAATATCTTCAGCACTAATCTTAGGTTTCACAATAGTGATGTTATCCCCAGGAGCAAGGCTGCATGACCCCTAAACTGTAATTTCTAATCTTGTAGCTAATTTGTTAGTCCTGCAAAGGCAGACTGGTCCTCAGGCAAGAAGGGAGTCTTTTCAGGAAAAAGCTGTTATCAATTTTGTTTCAGAGTCAAACCATGAACTGAATTCCTTCCCAAAGTTAGTTTGGCCTATGCCCAGAAATGAACAAGGACAGCTTAAAGGCTAGAGGCAAGATGGAGTTGATTAGGTCTGATTTCCTTCACTGTCATAATTTCCTCAGTTATAATTTTGCAAAGCCAGTTTCATAATGATTAAATCAGGATAATTATCATATCTGTCACCTCAAACATTGATCATTTCTTTGCTGTGAACATTCAAAATCCATTGTTTTTGGCAAGGCCTTAGGCATGATCTTCCCATGTTCTCTTTTAGATAAAGTCCATCATTTCAGGCAGAGCTGTGGAGTTCTCCATTCTTGTGGCCTGCCTCTCATCCTGGGCAGTACTTCTGCACCACTGCTGGACTGTCAGGCGAGGTGGTCACACCCCTGCACTGGAGCTAAGTTCAGGGGGAGTGGATTGCTTCTTCTGGAGTGGCGCTTCTGCTTCACTGGGGATGGTGGTAGCCCTGGTTTTCTCAGCTTGCCTGTTCCATCATAGAGCCTCTATCCTCTGAATGAGCTGGGGTAGAGCCAACTGGGTACCATTCCTCTAGGCCTATCACCCCTCAGGGAGAGCCCTTGCCCTACTAATGGGAACTGGATGGGGAAAGGGAAGTTCCTGTCCTCTCAGACTTGTTTACCAGGGATAGAACTTTTACAACACAGGGTTAGGGAAGATGAGAGACACCAGCAGCCTGCTCCTCTCAGGTTAAAACTGTAGCCCTGGCCTAGTTGTGGGGAAGGGGAACACCTGTCTTCACATCCACACATGCCCAGAGTTAAGATTTCATTGCAAAGATCTTGTTGGGTGGAGCATAGAGCAGGTAGTAGCTCAAATACCACAAACTCTCACTGTACTTGTTAAGATTTAGTACATTTTCTTAGATAAATGTTTCCTCACTTGCTATATGTTCTTAGGACAATTTCCAGAAATTCTACATGTTTTATAAAAAGAATTTTCAGCAATTAAATTGTTGTTTTACTGCAGAAAGACTTTGTTGAACTCCTCGCACCACCATTCTAGAAGTCCTGCCTGTCCATGGGCCATTTCTTATGTATAAGGAAGAATGATTCAGTGGATACAACCAAGATCTCAGAGGGTGGAGCCAAGAGCTAAGGAGAATCATTCCCAGAGAGCAGGACTGGGCCCTGGTGAAAGAACTAGTGAGGGATTTCGGAATTGCTATGGACTGCTCTGTGTCTCCTGTTCCCTTCCTTTGTGAGTGGAAGTGTCTACTGTGATTATTAAGTTTCTAACTCACCATTGTATGTTGGACATGTAGGGGAACAGAATTTGTTTCTTTATTTCATAGGTTCTCAGATCTAGAGGCTCTGTACTCAAGGAATTTCACTTGAGGAGCCTCATCTCCACCTAGACCTGATTTAGCTGATGAAAGCTTGGTCCTCAAATAGAATCCTGATGTTAAATTAGGCTGAGACTTAGGGGAAGGTGAATGTATTTTGCATGTATGAGAAATGTAAATAATTTATGGCTAGAGAGGAGAATGTGGTAGACTTAAAATGGCTGCAAATTCCTTGTTACTTCTCCCATTGAATCTGGACTGGCTTTAGTCACCTGCTTGACTAATAGAATACAGTATATGTGATACTGTAGAATTTTAGTCACAAAGTCAGAAGAAACCTTGATCATCTGCCTGGGACTTTTTGAATACATCTACCATGCTGTGAGGAAGTCCAAATAACCACATGGAGAGCCACACACAGAGAGAACTTGAGATCTCCAGCTCGTAGCCCTAGCTGAGCTCCTAGCTGATACTAATACCAATTTGCCAGTAATGAGAATCATTCATTCTGGAAGTGGATACTCCAGTTCCAGTGGAGGCATCAGGTGATGCTGTGTAGAGCAGAAATGAGCCATCCAAACCCAAACTGCAGACTCCTGAGCAAAAATAAATTAGTTACTGTTTTGAGCTACTGTTTTACAGTGGTTTGTTATGCAGCATAAATAACTATAACGTTCCTTAACCTAGCAATTCTGCATCTATCTGTCTCCCTTGGATAAACTCTTGTGAATAAAAAATGTGAATGAGAATGTTTATGCAGCACTTTATATAAAAGTGAAAAAGTTGTAACAATGTGCTATCCCTCAGTTGGGGAATGGATAAATACACTATGGCTTATTCATACAGTAGTTAAAATAAATGAGCTAGATCTATCTGTATCAATATATATAGTCTAAAAACATTGTTAAATGATAGCAATTTATAAGATACATGCAGTAGATTCCATTTATATACATTCGAAAATATACAAAATGATGTATGTATTATTTATGATCCTACATTATTATGGTCAATGTATAAAACCAAACAGCTGATTAATAAACATCAAATTCAGGAAAATGGTTCTCTCTGGGGAGGAGAAAAGGAGGGAGAAAGGATAAAAGTAGGGCTTTACTAAAAGTAGTAGCAATGTTTCTTTTGTTCTTTCTTTTTATAGAGCTCCATAAGACAGTGTTTACATCTGTTTTATCTTAGTGATAGGCACAAAGGAGTCTGCTATATTATTTTCTGTAATTTGTATTCTTAGTCATATTTTACAAATTTTAATGAAAAAAGCAGAGAGGAAAGGCATGGATTTGCACTCATTAATCATACAATATACAGCAGGCCATCAAATAATATTCCTTCTTTATAACACTGATGAAAAAAAAATCTATTTCAGGCTGGGCCACTGGGTGTGTGGAGTTTGCATGTTCTCCCAGAGTCTGTGTGGGTTTTCTCCATGTCCTTCTGTCTCCTCCCACAGCCCAAAGCTGTGCACATGAGGTTCATTGGCATGTCCACGTGGTCCCAGTGTGAATGAATGTGGCTGTGTGTGTGATGGGTTGGCGTCCTCTCCAGGGCTGGTTCCCGCTTGGCATCCTGAGCTGTTGGGAGAGGCTCCAGTCACCACAGCCCTGAACTGGAATAAACGGGTAAATAATTCTCTTACTTACTAAGATTTCTTAAATGCATGTATAGCTCAGATTTATTTTCGTGTTTACTATGAGATGTGTTTTGGGTGTTTTGTTTGGGTCTTTATTTAGAAGTTTGGTGACTTTTTGACCGTAAATATGCCATAACTCTTGTTTATATCAATTAACTTGTGGTAAAACTGGTTTCCTTATAAGTCATTTTGCCTAAAGTTAGTTTCCAAGAACCCATTGAGGACGTTAAGTGAATTCTTTATTTTATTTTATTTTAGGTTTTGGGGTACATGTGAAGAACATGCAAGATTGTTGCATAGGTACACACGTGGCAGTGTGATTTGCTGCCTTTCTCCCCCTCACCTATATCTGGCATTTCTCCCCATGCTGTCTCT
>NW_016107691.1:1149201-1192278 GCF_001604975.1 Cebus imitator | reverse complement strand
GCCTAGTCACTGTCTGCCTGCAGAGGCTTTGCTGAGCTGCTCTGGGCTCCGCCCAGCTGCCGTGTGAACTTCCCTGCAGTCCTGTTTATATGGGTATAGTTAGAACTGCCTCGGCAATGGTGGCCCGCCTCTGTATTGGCTCACCGTCTCCGTAATGGCAGGTTGCCTTGGCAATGGCAGGCAGCCTCAGCAATGGCAGGTTGCCTTGGCAACAGCAGGCTGCCTCAGCAATGGCGGACTACCTCTGTAGTGGTGAAGTGCTTCGGTAATGGCAGACGCCCCTCCCCCACAGAGCTGGACCGTCCCGGGTTCAGCTGCGCTTGCTGTGAAACTCTCAATCCAGAGAGTTTCTGATTGCTGTTCTTTTGTGGGGGTGGGACCAGCCGAGCCTGATCACCTGGCTCCCTGCCTCAGAGCCTTTTTTTTCTTTTTTAGTTGAACAGTCGCCTCTATCTCAGTCACCTGTTGAAAGGGCCCGGCTGATTATGATTCCTTTTCTAATTCTGTAAACTGAGCCTTTATTGTCTCCTGCTGGGTGTACCATAACCACCTTTCTGGTCTTTTACCTCCTAAATCCATCCTGACAGACTACTTCTTTTTTAGTGCTGTTTTCCCTAAATTGTTCCTAAGCTCAGACCTCCACAATGTCTTGTTCTCTGACCCCATCAGGTCCAGACTCTTCTGCCTGGCTCTCAAGACCCCACCGCTTCTATCTTCCCAATAGGCTGGCATCCTCACTTTTCCATAGACAGCCTCTATTCATTCTTGCCCCTGTGCTTTTCATTCATGCCATTCTCCTCCACAAAGCCTTCTGTGAGCTCTCTAGCCTCATCACCTTTTTTAAAATTGTGGATTCCTGCCACATATGCCAGCCAGCCTCTGTCTTTTCTTATATTATTTACTGTTATTGAATATGTGAATCTTGTCTCCCCAACCGGGATAGTGGCTATGTGAGTGTAAGGACTCTATCTCATATTCTTCTCTCTCCTGCAATGCTGATCACACAAATGCTCTTTCTGGATTATTTTAGGATTGTTTTTTTCATTCACTGGTTAGAGTGAATGTCAATTTGAAGTAAAAAGAAAAGATACTTTGTACTTTTAGAGTTGCCTTTCCATCTCTGCGGTTGGCTTTGGTAGCTTTGTGCTCCTGGAAGGAGGAAAGATTTCTATGGGAGGAACACTATGGCAACTCCACCCCCAACTTCTTGATTATCTCCACAGGTTTGGAGGTGGATGGGAAGCCAATATTCTCTAATTCCAGGCCAGTAGTGAACTAGGAAGCAAGAGACAGATAGCTGGAGAGTATTCCTTCTCAGACATCAGGAAAAGGCAAGCAAATGACCCCTGATTTAACCCTTGATTGCCCCAGCAAAGACAAGGACCACTCTCTCCAAAGGAGCTGCAGTCACTGCTGTTCCCTAGATTTAACCAAGTAAAGGGAGAAACTTAATTGGAAATATATTTTTAGAAATGATTATTTTAAAAGTGCACATAGGAAATACATAAGGAGAAAAGTATACAAGAAAACGCACTTTTATTTTCCATTTTCTATCCCCATTGCCAACGAAAGAGGCTTTTCCTACACTCTCACCTTGTAGCTGAGCTATTAAGGAAAGGATTCTGCAGGTGGCTCCCAGTACCTCCCTACAGAGCTGGGGAGAGAGTGGTGTTAATTCCTCACACATGACCCCATGCACATACATACACACACAATCAGTCTCTTTGGCTTTGTCTTTTCTTATCCTTTTTCAAAAAAAATTCCAGTCTGATGTCATCAGTGATTTGATCTATCTCTCAGAAGGACTGACCCTTGGGTTTCATCCTTGCTGGTGAAGAATTTTAGCTGTTCAATAGCATTACATCTGTGCCTGGGGACCATGAATCACTCATGATTTTCAGTAATCTTTATAACAAACTTCCAATGGCATTAAATTCAGTTTTTACATGTATGAAGTCTCATCCTGTGGAAAAAAAAAGGCTGTAAATACAAAGCTTTCAAATGAAAATAGTGATTAGTAATTGACTGTCATCCACTTTGTTTTGCTCTGTGGATTACTTCAGGTAGAATTTCTGGTGCTGCAGAAACCTAGTTGAGAAAATAACAATCCTTTGTGAGCAATTTTAGGTTTTCTTACCCTTTTGCAATCTTCTGCTTTAATTTGTTTTCCATTAGCACATGCTAAAGTGTAGCTTAAAGAAAGAGCCCTAAGCTGAAAGTGGGAGATTGAAAATGTTCCAGCTCTGCCATTGTCTTACTCTGTGACTATGGGCAGGTTATTTTCTTCTCTGCCTCAGTTTCCTGATCTGTAAAAGGAGGGGCTTAAACAGGATAGCCTTGAAGGGCCCCTCCAGCTTTGACATTTTGCCATTGCATTAAAATATGCCATTTTGAGGGACTTTTTAAAAATAAAAAATGGAATGTGTAACACCTGCATTAGCTGTTTTTTTTTCTCCTTCATCCTTTTCTCTCAGTAATAAGCCTCAGAGGTGGGATTTCAAAATTAGAATTTCCTACAGTCTGTAGCCATAATGATAGAACCATTACAGGAGTACTATTAGAGTTAATATTCTTATCTGTATATATCTAGAGAAGCAAAAAACGTTTGAAGATCTCTTTGCTGTTTCTCTCTGGGTTCTTTATCCAGTGGCGTTTATGTAACTAATGTGTTTTAGCAGTAAGAAAAGTGGAAATGCAACGAGTGAAAGAAAATAAAGCCCCCTCTTTTTCTCTTTGTCCCAGCCTGTCTTCGTGATTGTTTCTCGGCTAACCATCTGTGTTTTACTGATCAGGGAGATCAGCATGTATCATCGGCACTCATTCACTGCTAATATCGGTTGCTAATAGCCTTCACTCTCCTGTCAGGGCTGTCACAGTTGATTTATATTTATGTATGTATGTATGTATCTGTGAGTTCCATCAGGTTTAACAACTGAAAATCAAGCTAATTAAGAAGGGCCCTAAGTATTTCAGAGTGAGCTAGTTTTCCAAGGCCAGGCTTATGTACAGAATCTGGTGCAAGGGAATCTAAATATGGATCAAATAAGAACCTGGAGCTTTATTTCCAGAAATCTGGGAGGAGAAAGGGAGTTAAACAGTAAATAGGATACCTCAAGGGATGGGATGTGTGTTTAGTTTGGCAAAAATAGCTGATGACCTCATGTACTCCTTCAAAGTCCACAGAGCTACTTTAATATACTGCCATGTGCATAAAAGCAGTTCAAGAATGGTGAGAGTTTTTAAATACATTCATCGCTTCACTCATTTTTGCAAGTAGCGCTCTGGGCTGTGTTGCTTTTTATGCAGATCGGACTAAGAAAACTCTTAAAATGGTTTCCTGGTATATTTGTCTGCTCTGTTTCAGTCTCTTCTGCAATTCCCTACTCATCTCTTCAATTGTGTTAATATTCGGGTGCCCCAAGGCTTAGTCCTTGAACTTCTTTTCTTCTCTAACTACACCTAATTCCTTTTGTAATTTCATCTAGTATTATGCATTTAAATATCATCGATATGCTAACAACTGTCAAACCTATGTCTTTAGTATGGAGCACTCATCTAAACTCCAGGATTATAGATCTAACTGCCTACTTGCCATTTACATTAGAATTGGTAGTCGATGCCTCAAACTTCACATGTTAAAAAACTGAAGTATTTCTCAAATCTGTACATCTTATAGTCTTCCCCATCTCAGGTAGTGGCTCCCCCTCCTTTCAATTGCTCAGGCTGAGAACTTTGAAGTTGTTCTTGACTACTCTCTCTCTTACACCTCACAACCAATCCATCAGGAAATTCTGTTGGCTCCATGTTCAAAATATATCCTGCATTTGACAACTTTTGCCATCTACTGCTATTGCCCCAAAGCTGCCGTCATCTCTCCCTTAGATTATTGCAGTAGCCTCCTCACTGGTGTTCTTGTTTCCTCTACTTTCCCCTGTAACATTGTATTTTCTCTTTTTCTTCTTTTTTTTTTCTTTTCTTCTTCTTTTTTTCCCCCCTCAGACGGAGTCTCGCTCTGTCACCCAGGCTGGAGTGCGGTGGCGTGATCTTGGCTCACTGCAACCTCTGCCTGCTGGGTTCAAGCGATTCTCCTGCCTCAGCGTCACAAGTATTTGGGACTACAGGCACGCACCACCACGCGGGGCTAATGTTTCATATTTTTAGTAGAAAGGCTAATGTTTCGTATTTTTAGTAGAAATGGGGTTTCGCCATGTTGGCCAGGCTGGTTGCCGACTTCTGGCCTCAAGCCATCCACCTGCCTCTGCCTCCCAAAGTATTGGGATTACAGGTGTGAGCCACTGTGCCTGGCCAACACTGTATTCTCAATGCAGTTTTCACAGTAGTGGAATTATTTTAATGGTGGGCCAGAACATGTTACTTCTCTGCTCAAAACCCCATCCCCTGCCCCACAAGTTTCATTTAACTTTGAGTATAACCCAAAGTTCTTCAGGGTCCATAAGGCCCGATATAATCGGCTTCCTCCCTTCCAGTTAACTCTCTGATTTTATCTCTTAATAATGTCCCCCTCACTCTGCTCCAGCAACCCTGGCCTCCTTTATGTTCCTCAGACACACCGGGCACATTCTTGTCTCAGAGGCTTTGTATTTGCTCTTCCCTGTGCAGAAATGCCCTTCCCCTGTTAGCATGGCTCATTGTCTCATCTTCTTTAGCTCTAATCCCTGCCATAGAGTTTACATGGCACTTACCACAATCTACATATATATTAATTATATATCAGTATATATAATTAGAATTGGTATATATAATTACATATTAATATAATATATACTACATAAAATATATAATTACATATACTAGTTATAATTATATATTCTAATATACAATATATACTATATAAAATAATATAAATTATATATTAGCATATATTATATATCCTATATATAAAACTATATATTAGTATATTATATATACTATATATAACATATAATTATATATTAGTGTTACATATACTATATATAATATATAATTATTATATATAATATATAATATAATATACAATTATTACATATAATTATATATTAGTGTTATATATACTATACATAGTATAAAATTATATATAGTTTATATATGTGATATATACTACATATTTTAATATGTACTATATATGATTAATATATTATATATATGTTATCTATCTATCTATCTATCTATCTATATATATATATTGCTGTAGTTTGAATGTATGCATCTTTCCAAAATTCATATATTGGAAACTAAGACCCAGTGTGGTATTAAGAGATGTGATCTTTCATGGGTGATTAGGTCACAAAGGTTTCACATTCATGCATAGAACTAGTGAGGCCCTTTTGCACTTCTGCTTTCTCCTTTGTGAGGACACAGCATTTGTCTTCTCTGGAGGACGCAGCAACAAGGTGCCATCTTGGAAGTGGAGACCAGGCCCTTACCAGATAACAAAACTGCCAGAGCCTTGATCTTGGACTTCTAGCTTCCAGAACTGTGAGAAATAAATTTCAGCTTTTTATAGATTACCAGTGTTAGGTATTTTGTTATAGCAGCAGGAATGGACTAAGATACACACACACACACATACATATACATATACATATACATATACACATACACATAAACATGTGGGTGTCTTTATTGTCTTCCTCCACTGGAATGCTTAGTCCATATGACGAGTAGTAGAAAAGTTATTTTTGTCTGTTTTGTTCACTGCTGTATTCCCAGTTGTCAGAACCTAGGTAGGCACATAGTAGGTACTCAGTTTGTTGAATGAGTAAGTGAATGAAGCCATAATTCAAGCCTGGGTGACCATTATTTGAGATCCAGGCCTCAATGAGACAATGAAGAGGAAAGATCATTGGGATTTGTAGTAATGTAGAATCATTGTAGAACTGTATGGAATCCAGGTGGCCCACCCCACCTAAAGACCATATATTTCCTAGTATTTGTTTAGATCAAGTAATGGAATTACAAAACTCATGTTTTTGGTAGTCAACTTATAATAAATATAAAAAATATATAAAACTTATATTAATGGAGGATCTTGAAGTATAAGCACTCAGTATGACTCTGGTTGGGTGGCTTTATACTAAGCAGGTTTGGAGAGATGAATTATCATGACAGTTAATTTTATGTATCAACTTGACTGGGCCACGTGGTACCTAGACATTTGGTTAAACATTATTTCTGAATGTGTCTGTGAGGGTGTTTCTAGATGAGATTAGCATTTAAATTAAATTAGTAGAGTAAAGCAGATGGTCCTGCCCAATGTGAGTGGGCATTATCCAATCTGTTGAGGGCCTGAATGGAAAAAAAGGTGGAGGAGAATGCATTCTATTAGCTCTCTGTCTCTGCCTGACTGCTTGAGATGGGACATTGGTCTTCTTTTGCCCTCAGACTAGAATTTACACCATTGGTTCTCATGGTTCTCGGGCCTTCAGACTTGGACTGGAACTACATCACAGGCTTTCCCAGGTCTCCATCTTCTCAACTGCAGATCATGAGACTTCTCAACCTTCATAATCATGCAAACCAATTCCTTATTTTTAAAACATGTGCATCATCTCCTATTGGTTCTGTTGCTCTGGAGAACTCTAATACACTTTATATTTATTTTTATAATGGCTGTGTAGTCCCCCATGCTTCCCACCCTCCTCGATACTCTTTCATAACCAATGGAAGAAGTTACGGAAGAAATTACCAAGTGTGGGAGTCTAGGCTTGCAATTCTTGGTAGTTAAAAAAATATATATATTTTCACTCCTGTTTACCCAAGAATAATGACACAGCAAACAGTGGCAAACAGTTTAAATTTATATCTAATATATCTTCTTTCTTTCAGCTCTGCTGCACTGTCTATTGGTAATCATATTCTTATCTTTGGAATGTTCTCTTACCATTTTCTTTTTGGACACTAAGTTGTTCTGGGTAAATATAACTACGTTATACTTCTAGAACCCCTTCTCCATTTACTTTTTTTTTTTTTTTGGTAGAATGTCTCTCAAATTTCTCTCTTCCTCCTTAGTCCTATTTCCATTACTCTGTTCCAAGCCCTGATCATCTTATGCCTGGCAAACTTTAATAGCCTTCTGTTTGACTCCCTGGCTTTCAGCTGCTTTTTCTCTGTGCTGCATCCTGGCATTCTAATTATCGGGCATCTTGGCAGTTGTCTTAGTCTGTTCAGGCTGCTATAAAGAAATACCACTGACCAGTTTCTTATAAACAAAAGAAATTTGTTTCTCAGAGATCTGGTGGCTGGGTAATCCGAAATCAAGGTGCTAGCAGATTTGGCGTCTCATGGGGCTCAATTTCTGGTTCATAGATGGTGTCTTCTAGCTGTTGTCCTCACATCAGGAGTGGGCAAGTCAGCTCTCTGAGGCCATTCTTCCTAGACAGCACGTTCTAGCTGTTGCCTTACACGGTAAATGAGGCTAACTAGCTCTTTACGTATTTTTTTAATAAGGCACTAATCCTAATCGTGACGGCTTTGCTCTCATGATTTAATCTCCCAAAGGCTTCACCTTCTAATACCATCACCTTGGGGGTTAGAGTTTCAACATATGAATTTTTAAGGGGACCCCAGCATTCAGAGCATAGCAGCAGAACTGTGGTTTTAGAATTTGGGGGCTTAAGCAAGCATCAGATGCTGCGTAGGAGGGGAGATTGGGAAAGGAGAAAAGAATGCTCATCAACATTCAGACTCAACTAGTCTAGAGATCGCCACCAGCCCTCAGCTGTTCAGTCTTGTTGAAATATTCTGGGTAGAGGAAGGGGTGGGAGTGTTATACCCAGATTATGACTTACCAAGGGCTGGGGCCAGAAAAACCAAGTGTACCAGCACGCAAGCTTCCTGGAGACCCCCTATAATTAGGAGGTTCATTGTTCCTAATGCTTGGGCTACAATTTTTATCAAGGGTCTGGACCAGAGAGAAACCTCTGCTTATTAGCAGAATCTCCATGGAGAATCCTTATACTTTCCCTATGCTCGCCTTTCTTTGTTGGTAGCATGAGGAGGGATATGGAGAGAGGAGGGTGTGGCAATTATTGTTCTGGTTGACTGGCGCTTTCCTTCTCAATATTCTGCCTCTCCTACCCTATTTCTGCCCAGCCACCTTGGTTTTTCCTGGGCACTGCTGTGCATTGTAGTCCACTTACACAGTTTTCCCAGGAGCATCCCAGGAGTGTCTTGCACGACACTAGCGCCATGACTACCTGGCCTGGACACTTGACTTAAGTTGGTCAATGAGTTCCTTCCTCACAGTTTCTGTATTTGAAGTCAGAGTATGCTTCAGTTCTCTCTCTGTGTGTAGTTGGCTTTGCTAAAACGTGAAGTTCTGGAGTTGTTGGTGATGGCAGCGAGAAGAAAGAATGAAGTCATAATTCACATGGCAATAGTGACAAGAGACATGCAGAGGCCTGGCTCATTCTGTGGCAACAGTGTAGTCATTTCTGAGGCCCAGGGAGATTCCTGGCTTTTGATTCCCTAAAGTAGTAATGATGATACTTCACATTTACATCATGCTCCAAGCACTTCAAATAACATATTTCAGTCTCATGACAATCCTATGAGGAAGATGGTGCTATAATTTCCATTTTACAGATGAAAAAACTGAGGTAGAGGAAGGTTGAGTAACTTGCTCTAGGTCACAGAGTCTGGACTTGTACCCTTGTAGTTAGATTTCATTCTCTTCACATTATACTTCCAATCTTTATAGCAATTCTCTAAATTTCCCTTGCCTAAGCCAGTTCAAGGACCCTACCACCACCCCTAGGCAAGAGAAAGGGTCGTAATAGATGGAATTACTTGTTGTATGCCCAACTTTAGAAGTTTAATTCTCTCTGGCTCCTTCTCCTTTGTTGCTTCCTTTCTTCTCCTTTTCACTTGCCCTTCCCTTCTTCTTTTCCTCATTTCTTCTCCCTAGCTCACTCTCTCCCCTTTTTGAAATTTGTCAATCATTCTCCTTATGTTCTTGATTATTCTTAACAGCATGCAATAGTATTGCCATTTTCCATGTTAAAAACTGCTCTCTTGACTCAATTTCCCCCTTCAGTTTCAGCCCCATTTCTATGCTCCTCTGTACAACCAAACGCTTTAAAAGGGTTATGTATATTCAGTTTCCAATTCTTCTGCTCTTACACTCTCCTAAACCTACTTGTCAGGCATGTGCCCTCTGTCACTCTACTGAAATTGCAAGTTTACAAATGACCTCCACATTGCTAAATCCAGAGGTCATTTCTGAGTTCTCACATTAATTGCCCTCTTGGTAGCATTTGACACCTTCACTCCATCCTTGTTCACTTCCTCACTTCGCTTCTAGGAAGCTACACTCTTGTGGTCCTTTTCAGTGTCACTTGTTGGTTTTTCTTATATCCCTGGCCTTTTAATCTTGGCATTCTCCTGGCCTCAGTCCTTGGACATTGGTCATCCCCTTGGTAATCTCATTTAGTTTCATGACTTTAAATACCACCTGAAAGCTGATGATTTCCAAGTGTATGTTGGCAACTCGGACGTCTTTTCTGATCTTCAGATTCCTTTATCCAGCTGCCTACTTGGTATTTCCATCTGAAAGAGATTCAGCATCTCAAACTTAACATCTCCAAACCTGATCTTCCTTCTCAAATCTGCTTCTGCTGTAGTCTTCCCCATCTTAGTAAGTTCCACTGGTTTGTGCCAAGAATCTTCATTCTTCATTTCACTCTTTCTCTTACAGCCTGTATTCAATTCATTCACATGTTCAAAATACATATAGAATCTCACCATTTCTCATAACTTCCAGTGCTACCACCATGGTCCAAAGTCACCTTTATTTCTTTTCTAGATTATTGCAATGGCTTCCAACAGGTCTCCGTATTTCCTCCCTTACAGTTTACAGTTTACTTTCCACTCAACATTCAGAATGATTCTTTGAAAATGCTAGTTATATCATGTCTCTTCTCTGCTCAAAACCCTATGATAGCTCCACTTTTCACTCAGAATAAACCCCAGAGTCCTTACAGTGGCCTATATGATGCTATAGGATCTGGGCTCCTGTTACCTTTCTGATTTCATCTTCTCCTATGTTACCATTTTTCCCCCTGTACTCCAGGTGCACTGTACTCCTTGCTGTTCTTTGAATACATTAGGTAGGTTCCTGCTTCAAGACCTTTGCATTCGCATTTCCCTCTGCCTAGACCACTTCCCTTTCAGATATATACATAGCCCATTCTCTTACCTTTAAAAAATCTTTGTTCAAATGATGTTTTCTCAGATGGTCAAATATCACCCTATTTAAAATGGCCCACCAATTTTAACATGGCCCACCAATATTCTCTATCCTTTTTCCCTTCTTTATCTTTTTCCTTAGCACTTAGTACCTTCTCATATATTAATTCATTTACTTTGTTTATTGTTAGTCTATTTGTGCTATGGATTGAATTGTGTCCCCTCCTATTTATATGTTGAAGTCCTAACCCCAAATGTGATGGCATTTAAAGATGGGGCCTTTGGAAGGTAAATAGGGGGAGATGAGGTCATAAGGATGGGGCCCACATGATGGGATTAGTGCTCTTATTAGAAGAGATATTACAGAGCTTTCTCTTTCTCTCCCCCAACTTCTCTCTCTCTCTGTCTGTCTCTCTCTCTCATGTGAAGACACAATGAAAAAGTGGCCATCTACAAACCAGGAAGAGAGCCCTCACCAGGAAACCAAATCAGTCAGCAATTTGATCTTGGACTTATCAGCTTCCAGAACTAAGAAATAAATTTCTGTTGTTTGAGCTACCTAGTCTATGGTATTTTGTCATGGCAATCTGAGCTGATGAAAACAACCCCTGCCCCTAGAGCATAAGCTCAAGGACAAGAAGTTTTGTCTGATTGCTTACTGTTATATCATCAATGTCTAGAATGGTTGTCTAGAATGTAGCAGGTGCTCCATAAATATTTGCTAAGTGAATGCATGAATGAATGAATCAGATATGGTTCCTGCAGAGAGGATGACATGTACATGAGCATACTATGAGGTCGACAGTGATTAAGTCACATAATGAAGGTACAGATGATGAGTTCTGATGACTCAAAGAAGGGAGAGGTCATTCAGATATGGAGAGGGAGTGAGGGGAATTCAGGAGGGCTTAATGGAGAAGGTAGCATTTGAGTTAGACTTTTGGACTTGTGGATGTATGGGGAGACACAGGGAGTTCAGTCCAGCTGAAGTAGTGTATTGGAAGGGTAGTAGAAGTGGAGACTGCAATTAGAATGAAGTCTGAATGAAGCAAAATAATAAAAGGCCCTGAATACCAGGGTAAGGAGATTTGTCTTTAGGTGTGGTCTGAAGTGGAGCAGATATGAAGGTTATAGAATTGGCAGTAAAACTTTGAGTCATTAATCAATGATAGTCTCTGGTTTAACTTTTGGTTCTTTACTCAATTACTGGTCTCTCACTTAACTCCAAGTTCTTTAGGAGCTTGAGGCTATGGTTCCTAACCATAATAGACAAGAAGCAGGCAAGAAAAAGAAAGAGGGAAGATTGGATATGAAAACAGATATACTTCCAGGGAGAAAGGGAAAATAGCTAAATGGCTTCTTGGTTTGAAGGATGAAGATGGGACCTTCAACTTCAGGCTTAATACCTCTGTGACTGTGCAATCTAATAACTAAGGTTCTCAGTGGCAGCATGGATCCATAATGCTGAGGAGAGATCAGGACAGGTCCAGAACCTTTTAACAACACGGGAAAGGATGTAAAGCATCTCAGAAATGTTTAAAATGATTTTTTTTTAATTTAAAATAATTTTTAAGAGATTGGAACTGGAAGGGGCACGTTTCAATTATCTGGTAAACTCACTTATATTAAATACTATAAACAAGGCATAATTGTAATACTGGTTTTACCAAGTGCTGCATGCACTGCTCTGTGTGTGTGTGTGTGTGTGTGTGTGTGTGTGTGTGTGTGTGTGTTAGAGAGAGAGAGAGAGAGAGAGAGAGAGAGAGAGAGAGAGAGAGAGAAAGGCTGCATTAAGTGAAAAACATTGAATTCAGCATTCCAGGTTTTTCTCTCCTGAACTGGTTCAAATGGGTAGAATATGTTTCATTAGTCTATTAAAATGTATTAAAACTCACCCACACCCTTGATTCTTTGAGTTCCTCTTCATACTCCTCAATAATAAGTACTGTCGCAGATTTATCTGTACATCCCCTACTGGCTGGCAGAATGTCTTGAAACAGATTAAGCACTTGAATAACATATGAACTGAAATACTGAATTTCATGTCTGGAGTCCCTGCCACATGAAACACACTGTTTTATTGGTGTGGGCACAAAACTTATTTTCTTAAAAGGGGATAAGATAATGTCTTATGTTTTATTTCTTTTGTTTTTCTTTAACTCTGCTTGGAATTTCTTGCTCTTTTATGATACCAACCACCCATTGGGCAGATGTCTTCAGGGATGTCAACAGTGCCCAGATCTCTTTCCTGTGTTAAGACTGAAGGTTTGAAACCTAACATCTTGTGAGTAGTGTTTGGCACATTTTGTCCTAAATGAAGTACTTTATACTCACTCACATTGAAGCTCATCTGTCACTCCTTCACATGGAAATGCAAACTTGAAGGCATCTCCTGCCATTTATGTATTGACTTAGAATTTCAAAAGGTACAAAGAATTAGTGTCTCAATCATTTCTAAATCTTATTGTTTAAAATATATTTTATTTAATAAGTGCTTCTATAGAGCTTACCATGTGATGGGCACTATTTTAAGTCATTTATAAATATTAGTGCATTTGATGAAGTTACTCCCGCTCCCACTTTGGGAACTCTCAGTTTACCTTCCATCAGTTTCCCTGCTATTTATTGGTGCAACTTTACCCGGAGCCCTCGGGTAGAGTTTAGTGAGTGTGTGAATTTGGATGGAAAAGTTAAATTCATATTTTTAATAACTTCTAACTGAAATTTGGCATTTTCTTTCCATATAAATGTAGACTACAAACTACATAGATGTTAGTGGTACTTGTGCCTTTTTCATCAGTATCACAGATATTACCATGTCACATGATACTGAGGATTTCTTGAGATGTTTATGCTCATCACTACTTCAAATCTGAAGTGGTTATTAGACTTGTTGCTGTTTCATATTGCTTTTTCAGGTGTTAAAGGAGCATATATGTTACTGTATCACAAACATGTTTTAAAAATATTTTGAGAAGTGTGCTATTACAATATCCAGATGGTCCCCAACTTACAATGGTTTGATTTACAATTTTTCAACTTTACAATGGTGTGAATGCAATATATGTTCAGTAAAAATTGTATTCTGAGTACTCATACAGGTTTTTGTTTGGTGCTGTTTTTCTGTTTCAGTACAGAAACAGAGTCCATTTTTTACTTTTCAGTTCAATATTCAACACATTACATGAGTTATTCGACACTTTATTATAAATTAGGCTTTGTGATAGATAATTTTTTGCCTAACTGTAGGCTAAAGTGTTCTGAGTGCGTTTAAGGTAAGCTACACTAAGCTATGATGTTTGGCAGGTTAGGTGTATTAAATGCATTTTTGACTTATGACATTTTCAACTTATGATAGTTTTATTGGGATGTAATCACATCCTAAGTCAAGGAGCATCTGTAGTTTGTTTCCTTTGTATTTTATTTCATTCATTTAAAAATATCATTCTGATAAGGCGCTCATGTGGTTCACCAGACTTCCAAAAAGGTCTATGGCACGAAAAATGTTCAGAACCCCTACTTTATATTCCCTCAGCTATAACAGGCAGAGGCTGGAGCTGAAGTGAGGTACAAATAGGGAGAACTCAGGAATCCTACACTCTCATCCCAGCTCCATCATCCACTTAGCTGTGTGACCTAGGGTATAGCTCTTCATCTTTTGAGACTTCTGTCCCTGCTAGTTCACAGTGTGTTGTGAAGATTAAATGACATAATGCTTGTGCACAGAGTTGCTTTGAAAACACCTTAAAGCACCATATACCATATAAGGTATTTATTGAGGAATAGTAGCAACTTGTGGTTTCAGAGGTCTGATGCCACAGAGGACTATTAATTTTAGGGTAGTCTCATATTCAAACAGACTTGGAATGAATGCAGTTGGGCAGAACACTCTTTAATATGTCCTGTATACCATTCCCACCCAAGAGCTGATGTCATCTCCATAGGGCTCTATAGCCTTGACTGCTCATACCTGTGTGTAATCAATTTCTTTTCTTTCCTTCTGTTGCCTCAATAATTAATTGTTTTAGTATGCCCAGATAGAAAACTTAGGCAAGCTTAGACCTTCAAAGCTACTGTCAAACTGAAAAACTGGGAAGATGTTATGGATCATGGGAAATGGGAGAGGAGATAGGATCTCCTTGGTCCTCTTGTTAATGGAATGTGGTCTAACCTGTAATGGGAGTGAGTAGAATTGGAAGGTTACTGAGACTATATCAGAAGACAGTAGAAGGAAATTTCCTCGCTGTTTGGCTTGGGCCAGACTACTTAACTCTAATGGAGCATTGTTCAGTAAAATCTCCTGAATTTCTCTAAGCCAGCAAGTCTCCTTCTTTTAAGTTATTGTGTGACCTTATGGGATCCCCATTACTATGAAGGTAGCTCTGGTATCATTAAAGCATTGTTGATATGACTATTGGTTGGATAATGATTATAGCTATTTATTGAGCACTTACTTTGCCAGGCATAGTACTGGGCACTTTACATTGATCAACAACTCATAAATGAAACTTCCAGGGAGATATACTCAGATTTTCACTTTACAGTTTTAAAAAAGGCTCAGAGAAGTGACAGTGTTATAAAGCGAACTGGGGCACCGTGACTGTGTCATTTAGCAGGCTCACCTACCAGAATGTAAGCTCTTGAGGGAAGGGGTCATGTTGTGCTCACCTATGAATTTCCAGGACTAAGACTTGCACATGTCAGGTGTTCTATAATGGCACCTCGATGAACAATATAGGGTTAATAATAATATTACAAATTAGACTGATATGAAGATTAAATAAGATATTGGAGCAGTGGAAAGTTTTGACCTTGTAATTGGAGAGACCAAATTTCATCTCTGCCTCTTAAAAACTTAAGCACGTTACTTTACATATCCAAATCTCAGCTGAAATGGAGGCTAATACATTTACTTTTCACATTGTAGTAAACATTAAATATATATGTGTGTGTGTATATATATATGTTTATATATATACACATATATATGTTTACACACACACACACACACACACACACACACACGTATATGTTTTTCCTGGTAAGTAGGAATCACTTACATATGTATATCCTGATAAGGAGGAATCACTAAATAATATTAGCTTTTATTATTAGTGCATATGAATGTAGTTTGTTTATTTTTATTTTTTTGAGACAGAGTCTCGCTGTTGCCCAGGCTGGAGTGTGGTGGCATGATCTTGGCTCACTGCAACCTCCGCTTCCCAAGTTCAAGTGATTCTCCTGCCTCAGTCTCCCATGTAGACGGGATTTCAGTTGTGCATCACTATACCCGGCTAATTTTTGTATTTTTTAAGTAGAGACAGTTTCACCATGTTGATCAGGCTGGTCTCGAACTCCTGTCTCAAGAGATCTGCCTGCCTTGGCCTCCCAAAGTGCTAGGATTACAGGCATAAGCCACTGCGCCCGGCCTGAATGTAGATTAAAATGCTACACAAATACTCATGTAATAAACCTTTACTAAACAGCTACAGGGTACCAGTTTCTGGGGATATGGCAGTAAACAAGACAAACGAGAACCATACTCTCATGCAACTTATACTCTGGGGGTAGGGTGGAGGCACAGATAGTACAGGTCTCAAGAGCAAGAGGTCATTACTACCTTATCCACACCATTCGTGGGTGGTCAGCACTGAATATTTTCACAATTAGCTTTTATGGCTTTGGCTAAAGATGTAAGTTCAGTGTGTCGCAGCTACCCTTCTAGCTTTTTGAAGGCAGGGGCCAGCCATACTCCTTTTGTGTCCCATTGTGCCTGATAGTGTTTGGGACAGAGTAAATGTTTGGAATATGTTTAAACAGATGAATTTCATCTCTTGAAGTCCAGAAACATGATGTGGCCCCACAATTGTATGTATGAACACAAAATTTTTTTTTTTTTTTTTTTTTTTTGAGACATAGTCTCACTCACTCTGTCACCTAGGCTGGAGTGTCGTGGTGCAATCTCGGCTTACTGCAACCTCTGCCCACTGCAACCTCTGCCTCAAGTGATTCTCTTGCCTCAGCCTCTTAAGTAGCTGATTATAGGTGCCTGCCACCACATCTGGCTAATTTTTGTATTTCTAGTAGAGATGTGGGTCTCACCATGTTGGCCAGGCTGGTCTCGAATTCCTGACCTCACGTGATCCACCTGCCTTGGCCTCCCAAAGTGCTGGGATCACAGGTGTGAACCACTGCTCCTGGCCCACAAAAACATTTTTTTTAAAATGTGGGTAAGGTCATGAAATTGGGCTGAATCACAATCATAACTCTTACTGAGAACTCACTATGGGCCAAGCACTGGTTGAACAATTTGCAGACGCTAACTTGTTGACTTTTTCCCACCATTCGGTGAGGTAGGTACTATTTCTTCTGAATTTTGCCTGTAAGGAAATTGAAGCACTCATTGTGTCCATGTAACTCGCCTGAAGACACACAGACAGAGACTTTGGGCATCATGACTGCCTAATAGGTGCTCAGCAGATGGTAGCAATTGTGGTAAAAAATGAAGCCATATCTACCTGATGTATCATCTAAGACAGCTGAGAATCCCAAGGGCTCACGCTGTTCTACTGGACAAGTTAAAAGTTCTTGCACATTTATGCTATCTTTTCAAATAATAGTTTATTTTGCCTTATGTGAAAATTTTGGGCCCAAATTTAAAAATACTCTGTATAACTTGAATGCAGATATGTCTTTAATTTTCTATGAAAAATAACTCATTTGCATTAAAGATATTTAACAAGCAACTAAAGTCAGAATTAGAGATGTCACAGGACTAGGGAAGGAAATGAAAAAATCATTTGTAAAATAAAAGAAAGCTTCTATTCATTATAATATTGAAGAAAAGCTAACTACTGTATCTCATAAACATAACAAAACAGCAATATTTCAAAATTCTGGAGGAACAATAGAACCATAAATAGCATTGAGACTTTGCAGGAAAAAGCAGCTTCATTAATAGATTTCTATGATGGATGAAAAGGTTTGTGAGAGATAGTATGTGCCACAATTTGATTGTGTAATATAATGCATATTCATATCTATATATCTCTATATATCTATGCTTATCTATATATAGACATATATGAGAGAGATCTATTTATTTTAGGGAATTGGCTCTTGCAGTTATGGGGGCTGGCAAGTTAGAGATTTGTAGGGCAGGCCAGCAGGCTGGAAGTTCTGGCAGGAGTTGGATGCTGCAGTTTTGAGTCCAAAGACAGTCTCAAAGCAGAATTCCCTCAGAAGGGACTTCAGTCCTTTCTCTTAAGGCCTTCAGCTGATCAGATGAGGTCCAGCCACATTATAATGGGTAATCTGTTTTACTCAAAGTCTACCGGCTTAAATGTTAATCACCTCTAAAATATACCTTCACAGCAATATCTAGACTGGTGTTTGACCAAGCAACTGGGCACTATAGCCCAGCCAAGTTGCCGCATAAAATTAACCATAACAACTACTATATTCAAGCAAAGTGGGACGAGTATACCTATACTAAATTGGCAGGAGTAACAGAAACAGACAATCTCCAATATAAATTGATTAAATGAAGGACAGTAAGGTGTTTAGGTGTGGCAGCTATTGCTTTAAAACAATTTTTTAATGTATTTATATCATGGTAAGGAGTTTGATTTTTTTCTTTTATTTTTTAAGTTCTGGGGTACATGTGCAGGATGTACAGGTCTGTTACATAGGTGAACATGTGCCATTGTGGTTTGCTGCACCTATCAACCCATCACCTAGGTATTAAGCCTGGCATGCCTTAGCTTTTTCCTAATGCTCCCTGCTAAAAATTAATGTAATTTATTTAAACAAGAAATAACTGATAAGTGGAAAGTTTCCCTTGATTTCATAGATACTAAAATTACGTATTCCAAGAGCTCCTGAGACTGATGAATCAAAGCCTTCTGTAGCATTGATGAGAGATGCATCAGTGAGGAAGCTAGTGTAAAATTAACCCTAGCTTCCCGCTGGTGCCACAGCAGGGTGCTTGAGGGGGAAGCCAATTTTCAGCATGAATGGGCTGCTGTGGAACCCTATTTCCAGTTGTCAAGGCAGAGTTGGAATCTTTTTCCAACATCCTAGTAACCCAAAGGAAGAAATTGAGATGATCTACTAATGGATTACATAGAGAGTAAGTTATTAAAAACAGAACACAAAACTGAGGTATAAAAAGGAATATTTATCTTTTAAAAATACAACTTTGAACACTACTGGCATCTCATTTACAAAGTATTTTAGTGAAATACTCTACATTGGCTTTGCTTATTCAGTACATTCTTTTATCTTCAATTGAGACTCAAGGAAGGGCATACTTGCATTATTTTATGTGCCACAACCACCACCACACACAATGAAGACCATCTCTGTTTCAGGATATTCACCTCAAACCTCCATCCTATCCGTTTCCTTTCCACCAATCAGAAGTTACTGAATGGTCCACTCAAATGCTGTCATTGCAATCTGCCGACAGACACTACAGAACTGGAGGTGTCTCTGGCAATCCACACTACAGGTGGAGCTGACCTATTTGTAGGAAGCCTCACACATCCTGGCTCATTATTTATTCATTGATTCATTACTATTAATACTTATATGAAGTCTTTGCAAACATTCAGCATGAAGTAAACATAGTATTTACAGTAGTACACGGTTTACAATTCAATACACTGACAACAGAAGCAAAGGGACCAACAGACTGTAAGAGGCCAGAAGGGAAAGAATATTAACATAAATTCCTTCTGCCACTGTGTGCGTGCGTGCTATTTGTGCCCACCCATGAGTGTGTTTTAATTCACAGAAAACTGAACATGCCTTCCTTTAAAAGCAGACTATTTACAAGTGATTCTGAATAGCACGAACACATGCCAGTCATACTGGATACTTGCTTTCTGCAAACACATCTAGATGTACGTTTCACAATTCTGAAGCAGATCTTTAATGTGATATATTAGAGAAAACAACTTTGGAACATTTGTCAACTTTTGGTTCATAGTAATTTTGCAAAAAGCCACAACCATGCTTTGTCATTTAAAAGGTGAACCTGGTCAGGCACCTTCTAGAAACACTGATGTGTTATTTATTTACTGCTCTACTGGGGATTGGAAAGACAATGGCAGTTACACAGAGGACTTAATGCTGCTCTCCTTTTGCCAGTGGCAACATTAATGTAAAGAGAAGTTTAGAAACACAAATCACATACAAATCATCAAAACATTTCAGTTAACAGTGTTTAAAAAAATACCAAAGTCTACACTAGTAGTACAGACACTGAAAACACTCCAAATACTGTTTAGCCACAGGACTTTTGCAATACCTAAAGACAACCAATTGACAGAAAGGGGAGGAAGTTACAGCACTTGCGGTTTGAGGCAATTTCTCTTTAGGGTCTGTAGCTTGAGGTGCTGTCCTAGGATCCTTATTTTAACTTGAAAGATTTTTCCAGGAATGAATTGACAAATTCAAAGCAATTTCTACTTGAAAATCATTAAAAATACAAATCACTTTCGATGCTTGTGCAACACATATGTATATCTTCAGGATCCCAAGTTGTTAGGCAAAGAGATTTAGGTGAGTTTCAAGCCCTCAAAGCCACAAAATTTCCACCTCTTTTCCAGGCTGGCTCCAACTCCAGTCATTTCCTGCTTGAAGGTATGCTGGAGTCTACCCATGAGACGCTCCACATCACTGGTGCAGATCTGTGGGACAGAGAGAACATCTCCATTCAAAACCACTTCTATTTTCCTAATCTTTCCCAGTACTGTCTACTTTTGAATGCCGATATGTCTGTGTATGTGTTGCAGGGGCATTTAACCTCCTCCCGCTCCTTGCGCATTTGTGTGTGTTGGCAAAGTGGCTTTCAGCCAGCAGTGTTCCCCTGCTGTGACCACCAGACAGGGTCTGCTGAGTTGCTATTGGAAAGAGATGAGGTCAGTCATGTGGAAAGGCCTGGGTTTGCAAGCAGCTGAATGATGCCTGCTCAGTGCTGGTGATGCTGTGTGCAGGTCCCCTGAAGCTGCTGAGACTTTTGGGACGGGAGGAAGGTAGAAATGGCTGCCACCAGAGCAGAGTCCCTCACAAGTGCATTAGTTCATAATGGAGAAGTAACAGGAATGGGGAATGCTCTGTGTTCCTACTTCTGTGCATTATCTTTCTCTCCCTACTTCTCTCTCTCTCTCTCTCTCTCTCTCTCTCTCTCACACACACACACACACACACACCCTCAATACAAAAACAAAAACAAATCTGTGGACTCCTTTAGGGCTTGTTTCTGGTGGTCATCTTTACATGAGTAGAGTTAGTAAGTTACCTTCCTCACCGTGAGCTTTGGTACCTCAGGCTCTCTTTGGGGGCCCTGGCACTACTCTGGCAGAAGTTGCTAAGTGGGAGCTAGGCCTAGGCTAGGAGTGCAGTCATGCCTTCTTCGCAGTGCTGGCAGTAGACTGTATCCAGTCAAGTGAATGAAGCACATTCCAGTGTATCATATAGAGTAGAATCCCCCTTTCAGAAAACATAGATAATGTTTGTAGATATATACATTTAATATAGATACAGCATACTTTCAGGAAAGGGTCTGAAATATGTGCCAAACGGTTAACAGTGGTTATCCTTGAGGACTGGGATTGTGGGTGGTAACTTTCCCTTTCCCTTTACTGGATTTCTATACTGTTTACACTTTAAAGATAATGTGCATGTATTATTTTTGTAAATTAAAAAAGAAGCAGATAGTTTTTACTGACATATAGTTCAATTTCATACCATTGCAAACGACTCTTGATCCTATGTATTCACATTCCATCCTCCCCTTCACTGCCAAATGGCCTATTTAATTGCAGAATAGCATCACTTCCCAGAGGGAAATGAGGGGGCAGTGCTAGCTAGAATGAAAGCAAATGCCATTGAAGAGGATGTATCACCACAGCTGGGATATGGTTAGAACAATAAGATTCCCAAGTGGGCCACTGCCTTTGTTAAGATGACATATGCTTAAATGACTTAACATTTTGGACAGCATCTATATTCAATGACACTTCTCAAAAAGCCCAGATTCTATGAAAAAAAAAAAAAAAACAAACGTATCCTGAGCTGATTCATTCCGAGGAGTCAAGAGTCCTCTCTTGCCTCTTGGAGGCGTCCTTGATTTCTTAGGGAATTAGCACTTACCCCTGCTCCAGATGCCCTAGGAGTTCCCCCAAAGGATAGCATCCAGAGAAGGAAATGGACTGTAAGATCATCTTGAGCAAATATTCAGTCTGTGGTACAGAGGCCCTCAGTTCATTGCTCCATCTTTTTTTTGTTTGGTTTTGTTTTTGGCCCCTGCCTCCCTCGTATTGTAATAGACAACAGCAGGGGTGATGGTGGGAGAGGTGGATGGAATAAGACTTCCCATTTGGAAAATGAACATTTACTAATGGCTAAAAACCCAGGACAAAAGTTTAATGGGGCCTGGAGTGGTGGCTTATGCCTGTAATCCCAGCACTTTGGGAGGCTGCGGCAGGCAGCTTGCTTGAGTCCAGGAGTTCAAGACCAGCCTGGGCAACATGGCGAAACCCTGTGTGTATAAAAAAAAAAAAAATAGCCAGGCGTGGTGGCATGTGTCTGTAGTCCCAGCTACTCAGGAAGCTGAGGTGGGAGGATTGCTTGAGCCCAGGAGGTTGAGGCTGCAGTGAGCTGTGATCTCACAAATGTTGTGATCTCACAAATGACCCAGGCAACAGAGTGAGACCCTGTCTCTAAAAAAAAAGTCTGATGGGTAAGAAAGCTGATATGGGTTGGTTTGCAGCTCTTAGGTAAATTAAGAGAAGAGAGGAAAAGTCTTCTAAGATGTATGTTGGAAATAGGATGGTCAACTTATTCAATTTTGCCTGAGACTGTCCTGGTTTTAACATCAAAACTCTCAAGTCCCAGGAAACCCTTCGGTCCCCAGCAAACCAGGACAAATGGTCACCCCACTTGCAAGGGGGAAGTTCTACACTGAATCACTGAATCACAGTGAGAGAGCAGGTGAGGGAAACTTCCTTAAAGCAGTAACTAATGACTTATTTATGCTTCAGGGGAGTCAGGTCACCTGTTGACAAAGAACCCCACATCCCCTTGCATCCCCATTTTAGGCTCCCATATACCTTATTATCAAGACGTTGCAAGTAGGAACAGATGTATTCAATGCTTGCTCCAAATGGGTGAACATGAAGGAATGTGGAGATAATCCCTATAGAGACAAGAGCATGGAGGTTACACTTGAGCCTTGTATTCCTCAAGGTACTACATGACAGTGAATAGCAAGAGCTGACTCATATGTACAACAGAAATATACTGGATGCTGTTCTAAGTTTGCCTATATTTTACTCATTTAATCTTTCTAACAATCCCGTGAGGTGGATATTGTCATCCCCATTTCATAGCTGAGGACACTGACACACTAAAAGTCTAAGCAACTTGTCCAAGGTCATAGAGCTGGTAAGTGGCAGAGCTGGTATTTGAACCCAGACAGTCACTGTTAACTACTATGCATACTTCCTCTTACTGTGCTGTGTCATATGTAGACAAGCTGGCATTTGAGGAGTCACTTTCATTACTTGTGATGGCTAAACATCATCTGAATTCAAGGATTTTACAATGAGTTTACACTGCGCTGGGCTTTTACAGTTCCTTCACAGTCTTCAAATTAGACTTTAGCCTCTTACGCGTTAATAATGCCTTGCTGTTGTGGTAAACGTACAAATCATGTACTTTCTTGATTAACCTTGTGCCTCTCACAAGAAAGTTTGCTGATTGTATTTGGGTTTTATTTTGTGAGTAGCTCTGTAAAAAAAAGCCAAACATTTCATTCATGGCTAACTCAAGTGGTCACTAGCATTCTGTGCTTAGAGCCTCAAATCTCTTTGTGTAACAATATTCTTACAGCAGTTTACAGCCTCCAGGAATGCCCTTGATTTCCACTTAGCCTGACTCTGGGGTGACTGGCAGCTTCACATGCAGCCTTGATTGTTCTGGCCATCGGGTTAATTGTTCTAGTACTTCATTATCTGGCAACAGGTGGAAAACAGATTGTTCAAAAGCATAATATTTCCTTCTTTAAAATTGTTTTGAGTTCCCCTCCTTTCATAAGATCTTAGGTGCATCAAATAGACCCAGAATTGAGTTTGTTGAAAATTGCCAGGAAATAAAAGCAAAATTTGATTTGGTTTCTCGACTACAACTTGTCTGTCCCTTTAAGAGGCTGACAAAGACTAGCACAGGTTTAAATTGTAGTTTTAAGTTCAGTCAGGAGGGTGAGTTGGGGAGGAGTTCCAGAAGGAACTGACAGCAGGGCTCAAAATCTGTTCAAAAGGGATGCTATTACTTTTACATTACTTTATTCTTAAATGACTAGGTATACTGAATTTCGAAACACGGATTCTGGCTGAGAAACTTAAATTCTGAAGAAGACAGTCCATGTTTGAAGAAATTCTAGATCTCCTGGCCAAGACAAGCTGTCAAATACCAAGAAATAACTGCGTAGGTTTAAAAACATTCAGCAATTTTGTGGGTTCACACCCAAAAAGTCGATTGAAAAAATAGATTTTATTTTCTTTGTGCCAGCCCAAGACTACCTTCTTGAAAAAACAAAACAAGAAACACTTATTTTAAGAATTTTTTCTAAGACTATCCATTCACATAGGCTTCCTTCTATCCCCAGCATTTCTCTGACAGGTCTCCCGGTTGCCATGCCAATTTGTGAAGAACTTTGAGTTGGAAGACGTTAATAAGTTGTAATAAATTGTCACTTTTCGTAAAGACTCAATGGCAGGTCCCCCTGTGCATCTTTATTAACATATCAAAGTGTTAAATCTGAGGATAATATCCATTACCAAAGCAGGCAGAGATAGCTTAAAAATATGCAGAAGCCAGTCAGTGTGGAGGGCTTTTGAGACTTGAGTGAGGCTACTGTATAGCTCAGCTGCCTACAAGGCAACTGGGATTATCTGCTGTGGCCCAAGACCAGCCACTCTTAAATGATTAGCCCCTCTTAAATATTTTAGAGCCTCAATCTGCCACTGTTCTCCAAATGGAATATAAAGTTAGCCAGCATTTGTGAACAGTGTTGTGAAGTGTAAAATGGTTACTACCTACTGAGGGCTTACTATGGGCCAGGCACTATACTAAGTGATGTAGGTGAGTCATCATATTTAATACTCACAACTGCCCTTTGAGGGAGGTAATATCATTAGGTCCATTTTGCAGATGAAGGAACTGAAGCTCAGAAAAGAAATGGTGGGGTCAAAATGGGAAGCCAGATCTGTCTGATTCCTTAACCGTCTTGTGCCATCTTGCCTCTCTGAATGAATTTTTACAGAGAGCAATGCTAGCATTAGACCTCATCAAAGCCTGTTAGTGCCCAACACACTGCAGTCTCCTGAGTCATCTGCCATTGTGATATAATTAAAAAGTAAATATCTGGTCTTTGTCTCTGGTCCCTGGGACACATAGCTCCCAAAACCCTTGAAATTTCTGGAGTGGTAGGAGTTGAGATGACTGGTAACTGGGGGCCCCTTACAGCTTTAGAACTGGGGCTGGCCACCAGAAAGACTTAGGCATGATTAGAGAGTTGGAACATCAGGGAAGAGAGAGGGGCTGGAGATTGAGCTAATCACCGATGGCCAGTGATTTCATCGATCATGCCTATATAATGAAGCCTCCATAAAAACCCTGGAATGACAGGATTCAGAGAGGTTTCTGGTTGGCAAACACATCAAGATGCACACCCAAAAAAGGTATAGAAACTCTGCATACCCCTTCCCAGTATCTTGCTCTATGCACCTCTTCCACTGTATCCTTTATACTGAATTGGTAAGAGTAAGTAAGGCACTTTCCTGAGTTCTGTGAGCCATTCTAGCAAATTATCAAACCTGGGGCAGGTATTGTGGGAACCCCTGACTTTGTTGCCAAATTAGACAGAAGTAGAGGAAACGTGGAGACTCTAATAAGACTGGCATCTATAGGGAGGGCAGTCTTCTAGGACCGAGCCCTTAAACCTATAGAGTCTAATGTTAAACTAACTTTGGGTAGTGAGTGTGAGGATGGAATTAAACTGTAGGACACCCAGTCTGTATTGAAGAATTGGAGATGTGGTGTTGAAAAAGACACCATGTATCTGGTGTCAGAAGGTTAAAAAACAAACAAAAACTCCCTTATCATTTGGTCTCAGAAGTGTTGAAATAGCCAGTAACCTGGAAAACTTCGAGAGGCATATACTTGCTCCAGAGGCCCTCTGAAAAAGCTCTTTGCCAAGTAGGGTCTGCACTAGCCCCCTCAGTGGACATGAGAGGGCTTAGCTGTCCTTGCACAGAGATTTAAAAAAATCTACAATGTGTTTCTACAACTGACCCCTTTTAGCATAGTGCTTGTACTGACATGCCTGACTGCTTGACATAGCAGTGGCTACAAGGAGTCTGAAGGGGGCTGGCAGCTGCTGTTAAATTTGGAAATTTGTACTTGTTCTTAACCCATCATCTTCAGAACTCTGAGTTCTTGCGCTACTGTGCTTCATAAATGCTTGGCGTCTGCTTATTAATCTTAGGTGAAGCCCTCCCCTCCTCCATTGTACCTATGTGTTGTACGTGGTATGTGTGCATTAGCTTTCTTACCCACTAGCAGTGCTTCGCGTTCAGATTTGATAGGACTGCTGTTCATGGTCTTCTCAAGAGGGTAGTCGCTGTCCTGGTTTGATGTACCCAGCCTAGAAGTACGGCTTTCCTGTGGAAATAACATGCTTCCTGGGTCAGTTCACTTTACTTGGCAAAGAGTTGGCTTCAATTAACTACACAACAGGTAACTTAACACAGGACCATAAAAGCAATGCTGTTCAATTTGGATTACTGAATGGGAGGAAAATAGCATAAATTACAAAAGCATCACAGATATTTCAAACCTTTTTTTTAGGGCTCCAAGACACAGAAACATTTAAACATTTACCTTCACCAGTTTTTTTTTTTTTTTTCTACCTTCATGTTTCTTGACTCTATACAAGCAATCTGGGCAACTAAACCCAACATTTATGGCATACTAACAAGATGCTAGGTACTGTTAGATAAGTATTATCTCCATTCTACAGATGAGGAAAATGAGGCTCAGGTAAATTGGCTAAGCTCAAACTGCAAGGAAGTGGAGCCAGGATTTCATCCCACTGTTAAAAAGACCATTTTTTTTTTTTTTTTAAATTTTAGGTCCACACTCTGTTAATGGTAAGCCCCACCTCAATGGAGAATCTACATTGGCTACATTGCCAATCCACTCACAGTTAATCAACTGTTGATTTTTGAACTAAACATTAGAGCTTTCATTGACTAGCATCTCTCTCTTCTCTCTCTCTCTCTCTCTCTCCTCTCTGATAAGGACAATATCAGTTAGAATATTCCTGACCTTACAGCAAGAAATGACCATGATGAAAAATAGCATTAGTCAATGACCTTCTTTGCTGTAGAAAGTTTTTCCTTTTCAGAGTGTAGCAGGAAGGTTTCATAAGAGAAACTCAGGTGAATTCCATGACCAGCAATCAAACTGAAAAATACCTCCAGACTTTTCATGGCTGTTTCTTTCTTTCTTTGGGTACTGAGAATATCTTTTCTGTTATTATAAATGTGAAGGAAAAGCTTTCAGAAGAAGGAATAAAAGAAATCACTGCTTCTGTCTTTCACTGCTGAAAAGAAAATGCTGCTGAAATGCTCCTTGGGGGTCATATCATGACTGATTCAGATGCATTTTCACTTCTTCCCTTCCACAAACCCTTAGCAGGGACAGGATTTCTTCTGTTTTCTTTAAAGATGTCTTCAAAGCTTCCAGGATGCTGTCTCTGAATGAAATGAATAGTCTATACTGCAAGACATGTTGTTTTGTGAATTTACAGGCTTCCTGGCTGCAATCAGAGGGGAACCCTTTCTTGATGACCTATTCAATCTTTGGCCTTTAGAATTCAATCCAGACAGTAACTATTATAACAAGTTTGATTTAAACTACTAGCTCACCTCTAAGCCACAGGCTTCACATTCTGCTTCTGACCCCCTTAAAACATTAAATGATATGGTAAGCTGTTTCTTAAGTGTGAGAGTTTAACAGATTGTGGTTGATTTAAGATGTGAAAATATTCTGAGAAGTTTTAGCCATCTTGAATAAAACTGCAGCCTTATTTCAACCTTACTTCAATTTTATTAAAGCTGGCATTTAAAAAATTAGAAAGTACACTGCAGGGATGCTTATCACCTTGAATTTTACTAGCAGATTCAAAGAGCTTAGTTCTTTCCACAGTAAGACAGACATAAGTCACATTGTTATATTGCAAAACACCAACAATAACTCACCCTGTAGCTTACTGTCAAGAAACCCAAACAAAAGCAAATTTAAAAAAAGATTCCTCCTCACCAAAACTTATTGCTTTCCTTTCAACCTGAAATTATTTTTGCAGTCTAATGTGATGGTACTTTGCTTTCTAACCTAATTGTGTCAGGTTGAAATATTTGGTCACAAATCAGCTTCCCAGAGAAGATCATTTTATAATGAACTGTCATGAATTTCTCTAAAAGAAGCTTTGCTTAAAATAACAGGAAAAAAACATATTTTGACTCACTGTTTTTTGGATTATCAGCTGGATCTTTTCCCCTGTCCTCATGATCTGCCACTTCATGGTCTGTTCAGTTTCCAAATGAGAAACACTTGTCCTTAGGCACCATACGGCAAGTTTCTTCTATGCCATTTGACCTCTTACTTCCTTACATGAAATACTTAACAAAGCAGAAAGCTACTTACACACACACACACAAAATATCCTTAGGTCAAATCGTGATGTCAATCCTGAAGAGTAATTCTAAGCATAATATCATGAGCATAACCCCTTATCTATCTAGTCTTCTGGCTACATATTCCATTTTATGTAGGAAGTAAAACAGAGCTATGTGGCAGCTCTGGGACATTTTAGAAGCCCTGATGGTATGGGAAAAGTCCTGATAAGTAGAGGAGTTTTGGCACTTTTCAATTAAATGCTTGACAAATGAATTTCTCTGGGATTATGCTTGTTTAATAGTGCCCACAAAACTGGAAAGTGAGTTGGTTTTATGAAGCGGAAGAATTAAAAGTACGTTGCAAATGGCCTCTAGAAGAAAACACTTTCAATCATTTGTTTCAACTACACCAAGGTTGCCAGTTCTTAATGGCACTTGAGGGGAAGGCACTGTGCTGGTAAACACATCCAGGGCCTGTATGCACTGCATCTTCCTGAGCTGAGAGCAGAAGATACAGAGAATGCACTCTTGAGGAACTCTGTCACTGTTGATTTCTGACTCTTGGTTCAAGCTCCTAATCTTCTGGTCAATGGGCTTCCGTTTTCAGAGGACAGCTTCAGCTTAATGTTGATGCACCAAGGCGACTGGAGAGGTTGACTTTATACATCTTGAATAGAAGGGGCACCTGATTCATGGTTGCAATACATGATTCTATCCAGAAATTAGACTCTCTGGTCCTCATTGGTGGTTTTTATTGCTGAGACCTCTCACTTAATAAAGTCCCATCTTGGCTTCTAGCTTTAGAATACTGCGTCTCATTTTTCCCCCAAGGTTTCCTTCCTCTTGGTATTGGCTATTACTCTCATGTGCAGCTGCTTCTTATTACACTAAACGGACTAGCTGCAAGGAAATGTCAATGTGCTAGCTGCACTTGTGTTTCTTCCTTTAATGAAATGCTCAATTAAAAGTACTTTGTGTCACATGAGTTTTCGACGTTGTTATTTGCTTGACAAGATGAAGCAGGCAAGAGGTGCGCCCTCTGGTCTTCTTCAAGAGAGAAGACTGAGGAATTTTGGGGATGAATTGACTTCTTATCCATTGAAAGGTTTACATTCAAGAAGACTTAGAAATGCCAAGGACTCATACGTAAAGGCAAAGCCCTTAATATGAGAATTATCCCCGGGGGGGCTTTTAATCCTCAGTCAGCCAAATATTCCCCATTAATTTCTAGAGTAGTAGCTTCCAGGGCATTTTCACTGTCACTGAAAAGTAGGTAAAGAGGCAAGGAAAAAGGTTCACTTAGGGCACAAGTACCTTTTCTTTAAGATTTTCCAACATTTTTTCCACCTGCAACTTGTCATCTTTGAGTTTTTCAAGTTCAGCTTCTTTCTTTTTGTATTCCTCTTGGACTTTAAGTAGATGCTACAAGAAAGACCAAAGACAATCATTTGATTAATTAAGGAGCCACACTTCATTTAAATTCCCTGGCTGAAGTTAGATATCAGGTGGGCCTGCCTCACTTTCCTCCAGCACACACAACCATTTTTCCATACAGAGATTGGGAAAATCACAATACTTTTCACTTTACATTATTTTCTATGGCTTTTACAAAATTCCTTTGAACTTGTTAATATTTTAAGAGGTCCTGAGAAACTAATTGACCAGTCACTTAACTTCTTTCCTATTCTGGCCAGGGGTCAGAGTAGGGTGCAGTTAATACTGTGTGAGCAATGTTTTGATTGCTGCATAGAAGTAAATGTAAAGTTGTAAAGCATTCTTGCAAATAGCCATTTGCCAAGCCAAGTTCAATTTCTGTGAGGAAAGTAGTAAAGAATCCAAATTTTATGTATGTTAATTTCCATATAAGTAGGCAGGAAGCTATATTTAGCATTATTAATAATTTCTTTCTTAACTATCATATCTTTTTTCATTTCTGGCATTAAAAAAATTTATTTATTATACTTTAAGTTCTGGGGTACATGTGCAGATCATGCACGTTTGTTACATAGGTATACACGTGCCATGGTGGTGGTTTGCTGCATCCATCACCCTGTCATCTACGTTAGGTATTTCTCCTAATGCTATCACTCCCCAATCCCCCCACCCCCTGCTATTCCTCCTGTAGCCCCCCACCCCTAGGCCCAGTGTATGATGTTCCCCTCCCTGTGTCTGTGTGTTCTCATTGTTCGACACCCACCTATGAGTGAGAACATGTGATGTTTGGTTTTCTGTTCTTGTGTCAGTTTGTTGAGAATGATGGTTTCCAGATTCATCCATGTCCCTGCAAAGGACAGGAACTCATCCTTTTTTATGGCTGCATAGTATTCCATGGTGTATATGTGCCACATTTTCTTTATCTAGTCTATCATTGATGGGCATTTTGGTTGGTGCCAAGTCTTTGCTATTGTGAACAGTGCCACAATAAACATACATGTTCATGTGTCTTTATAATAGAATGATTTATAATCCTTTGGGTATATACCCAGTAATGGAATTGCTGGGTCAAATGGTATTTCTAGTTCTAGATCCTTGAGGAATCGCCATGCTGTCTTCCACAATGGTTGAATTAATTTACACTTCCACTAACGGTGTAAAAGTGTTCCTATTTCTCCACATCCTCTGTAGCATCTGTTGTCTCCTGATTTTTTAATGATCACCATTCTAACTGGCATGAGGTGGTATCTCAATGTGGTTTTGATTTACATTTCTCTAATGACCAGTGATGATAAACTTTTTTTTCATATGTTTGTTAGCTGCATAAATGTCTTCTTTTGAAAAATGTCTGTTTATATCCTTTGCTCACTTTTTGATGGGGTTGTTTTTTTCTTGTAAATTTGTTTAAGTTCTCTGTAGATTCTGGATATTAGCCCTTTGTCAGATGGGTAGATTGCAAACATTTTTTCCCATTCTATTGGTTGCTGGTTCACTCTATTGGCAGTTTCTTTTGGTGTGCAGAAGCTCTTAAGTTTAATTAGATCCCATTTGTCTATTTTGGTTTTTGTTGCCATTGCTTTTGGTGTTTTAGTCATGAAGTCCTTGCCCATGCCTATGTCCTGAATGGTATTGCCCAGGTTTTCTTCTAGAGTTTTTATGGTGTTAGGCTTCATGTTTAAATCTTTAATCCATCTAGAGTTAATTTTTGTATAAGGTGTAAGGAAGGGATCCAGTTTCAGCTTTCTGCATATTTATTGAGTGCCCAACATGTACTAAGCATTGTGTACGATCTCATTTAAGCCTCACAATGACCCTATGATACTATTATCCCTAAGGCTTGAAGAGGTTAAGTGGCTTCCCTAAGGCCATTCAGGTAGTCGGTGGTAGAACTGGAATTTAAAACCAGGTTGGGTCTACCCCAGAGTTCATGTTCTTACATGCTTTATCATACTCTACATCTTTTAAGATAAGATGGGAGAAATTTTACCATTGTTTACAAGGCATTTTTTCAATACAAAATAATCAAAATGAGTGAAATTAATTTTTAAGAGGTAGAGACCTAATTCTCACTGAAGTCTTTTAAGTGATGAAATAAAATTTCATCATTTTTGAATTGCATTTAAGTAGTAGAACTATCCTTATGTGAAATGGTTTGAAAATCAAAGAGGGGAAAAACAGCAACAACAAAAATGTTTCTGAAGTCTTGCCTTTCAGAGGCTTGCAAAAGACCACTGGAAGGGCTAAAAAGCCTGGTACAATGCATACTGTCAACCTTATTTGAAGTGTAGGTGAGGAGGTGCATTTTTTCATAGAAAGATCTCTGATATAAATTACATGTTCTAATTAAACTCCATGGTGACAGTAAAAGGAAGGTAAGCATTACTTCACACATTTTGTTAATAGAAAAGGCAAAATATTAATGTCATATTACTTGTTGTACAGGAGACAATGGTGGCAGAAAGAATAAGATAGGGTTCCTAGTTCCAAAAAAGACTCCTGTTCATGATTTGTAATTTCCAACCAGCAATTAGCTTTGCCCTAGATAATTTCAAGGAATACAGTTAAAAACTGTTGCACAATTTAAGGTGTAAGGACAGTGGCTGGTGGTCTAGCATGACAGAAGATGACAGTGCCCTTACTCGGAAGCAATACTCCTTTACTGTAGTGAAAGGAGCTGTTGATATCTTTTAAACTGTAAGATCACTGTGGTGATGGTTACATAAAACTCCTAGATGTTGAACATCTGCTACACTATGTTTTCTGTGAATGTAAGCATAGTTGGGTACATTTATTTACTTTACGTTTTACACTTTGAATTATGCACAGGTAAACTCATTCACATAAGTGACTGTTAATACAAAACAAAATAAAAACAAATTGGTATTATGAGCTCAAAGCATTGGCACTTAAACATGTATAATGTACCTACTTCTACTCAAATCAAGGGTAGATTCCTGCCATTCCTTTGAAAAGGCTGTATTTCTTGGTATTCTAGCAACTAGATACTTGTTCATCAGCACTTTTTCATATTTAAATAATTGAAGTTCTTCATAAAGACCCTGAGGCCCTGTCTAGATCCCTAAGTACCTTCTGAAGCATAAAGAAAAGAGTAGATTATATTCAGCATAGTTTAATGTTAAATATTTTTCACTGAATGCTCATTCTTTAAAAATTGGCAGCCCATTGCTATCTCTGTATTAACTGGAATATTTAATTAACCACAACACATAATTCCTTCCTCAGCCATGCCAGATAATATTACATCAAGAATAATAGGTTTGATATTCTATTTGCTTTCTTTTTTTTTTTTAGGATTAAAATTATTTACTGTGATATTGTTAGCAGTAAATAAACAGGAATACATTTAAACTTTTTCTCACCCATTCAAAATAATCGAGGATTATGAAATGCAACTAAAAATGTTTTTTCTTTCTTTCTTTTTTTTTAATAAAAAAATAAAGAATGAAGGAGAGGAAGAAAGAGGAAGCGGAAGAGGGAGAGAGAACGGGAGTGTTGCTTTATTGCCCGGGCTAGAATGCAGTCTAAAAATGGGTATGCCTATTATTGTGCTTAATAATGGAGACATGAAAAAAAAATGAGGGAAGAAAATAACAAACAAGCAGCCAACCAATATTTCATTTAAACCTGTAAGTAGGTATGATGTGGTACCGATAAGAGTGTGTATTTTGTGTATTTAAAGTGGAGAGTTCTATAAATGTTTATTAAGTTTACTTGTTCCAGATCTGAGTTCCAGTCCTGGATATCATTGTTAATTTTCTGTCTCATTGATCTGTTTAATATTGATGTTGAAGTCTCCCACTATTATTGTGTGGGAGTTTAAGTCTCTTTATAAGTCTTACATATCTGGGTGTTCCTGTAGTGGGTACGTATATATTTAGGATCTTTAGCTCTTCTTGTTGCATTGATCCTTTTATCACTATGTAATGTCCTTCTTTGCTTCTTTTGATCTTTGTTGCTTTGAAGTCTATTTTATCAGAGGCAAGAATTGCAACTCCTGCTTTTTATTTATTTATTTATTTATTTATTTATTTATTTATTTTTGCTCTCCATTTGGTTGGTAAATCTTTCTCCATCCCTTTGTTTTGAGTCTTTGTGTATCCTTGTATCTGTTTGCTTTCAGGGGACCCTTTTACAGGTGAGAAGCTGATGCTATCCTACCCAGAAGCTCAGAAAACCAAAATGCCTTTACCTGCTGCATTCCTTGCAGGGCTTGCTGCAGGAGTTTCAGCTGCTGTTCTTTGTTTGGGTCATCTTCTCTGTGGGCTTTGCCTTGCTCTTGCTTGAGCAGTTCTACTTCATTCCGGTAGGCATCGAGCTGCCAACGGAGGCTGTCATTTTCTTCCTTCAGAGCTTCTGTCTGTGATACTAAGGCTAAACAATCAATATAAATATTCAATCATATATCCAGATTCATCTGTGGTTCATGTGAGTACCAAAAAAGTTGGTTCTTCCTTTTGATGAAGAACTTTCGGTTGGAGTTGCCCATGTCAGCAAGAGATGGGCACAAAAGCACACAGGCCCGTTTTTATAAATGAACTAGGATTCCAACACACAAAAGTTCACACCATGTTCCTCATTCTCTACCTCAAGTATAACTAAGATATTTCTAGGTAACATCAATTTATTTTATTTGAAATGTAGGAAATGATACCAGTCCTGTAACAATAAAATATAGGACCAATTCCCTTGAATCAACAACTGCCTACAGAATAATGTTGCTGACAGATGTTTTTAAAGAATGTAACATTGAGAAACTTAACCTTGGAATTTCCTGCTGCTCTGTAGCTTTGTATGAAAAGTCAGATTCTAACTTCAGTTGCACTCATTTTATTTTTCCTGAAAATGTAAAAGTGAGTAATGAAGAATCAAAGTAGTGCCAGAGGTTAGCAGGCTGGGAAGCAAATGCTGAGGGAAACGGTTATAGGAGGCACAAAAATATGGGAGTCCGAAAAAGGAAATATGAGGCACAGATGGAGTTGTGTTAGTGAATATACAATTGCATTTCAAGATTTCTTAATATTCATGTTTTCATGTACTTCTTTTCAAATAACTGTTAAACAACAATTTGAAACACACACACACACACACACACACAGACACACACACACACAAAAGAATGTAACATTGACTTGTCCCACAGAGGAAAGGTAAATGTAAAAACTAAGACACAAGATTTCCAGTTTCCAGTCTGGTATGTAAAGATCTTTAGAAGCTGCCCCTTTGTCTTAATAACAAGTAAAATGCTGAACAACCTGAAAAATCAACAACTCTTTTTATATTTGCTAGAGAAGTGTGGTCACAGGGCAAACAGCTGCCCCCAAAACTGGAGATACAGACAGGTGAATATAGAGAATCACAGCTTACTGGACCAAAAACCCATGAGCATAAACCTCTATGGGAACCAATCCCTGGGTAGAAAAACCTAAGCTGTAATTAATGAATTGCTGAAGGCTCAGTGTGGACAAGTCTGTGAGTTAAAAACTCCAGGAGGACCCAGTCATTGGAGAACTTCCACACATTTGTAAGTTTTACCTCCAGGAGATATACCAGGTCCTCACAGTGAATATCAGAGACAAATCTCCTCACGCTTCTGGCACGGGAAGGGGAAAAGGAACCATTTTGAAATTGCAGACCATTCTGGTCTTCTTCACAAGGCCTGCCCTCAGGAAAAACTGTTTTATCAGAACCTCACCTGCTGGGGTTTCAGAAGAACCTAACAGACCTGGGGGAAGACAAATATCCAATTCTAGCCCCCTCCAGCCATCCTGTCCCACCAAAGGTGTGTGTATGTGGGGGGCGGGTGGGAGGGGGATAAAACAGAAGCACTGGTGAAGTTCACAGTTCAGGGACACAGGTTCACCAAAAAACTGAGACCTAACCATAGAACTAGAGAATGTTTTCCCTCCACACCTTACTTCCACATTACTAAAGGGCTACTTATAAGAGTTTCTTTAACCTAGTACAACATGCCCAGATTCTAACAAAAAGTTACAAGACATACTAAACAGTAGAAAACATGATTTTAAGAGTTATAGCAAACACCAGAACCAGACTCATATGGAAGAGATGTTGGAATTATCAGACTGAGATTAATACGCAATGGGGTTTAATGAAAACATTAGATAACATGCAGGAACAGATGGATAATAAAAGCAGAAAGAAGAAATTCAAAGAAAGAATAAAATTAAATATTAGAGATCAAAAACACTAGTCGAAATGAAGGATGCCTTTGACGGGGTCATTAGTAGACTGGACATAGCTAAGGAAATAATCCCTGAGCTTGAAGATAGACGATAGAAGCTTCCAAAACTGAAAACTTGTCTTAGTCCATTTTAACGGCTATAACAAAATACCACAAACTGGGTAGCTTATAAACTACAGAAATTTATTTCTCACAATTCTGGAAGCTCGGAGGTCCAAGATCAAGGTGCCAGCAGCTTGTGTCTCATGAGGGCTTGTTTGCTAGTTCATAGATGGCGCCTTCTACCTGTGTCCTCACATTAGGAAGGGGCAACTGGCTCTCCCGGGTCTCTTTTATAAGCGTATTAATCCCATTCATGAGGGCTCTGCCCTTATGACCTAATCACCTCCCAAAGGCCTCACCTCCTAATAACACATTGCTGATCAAGTTTCAACATGAATTTTGGGGAATACATACATTCAGACCATAGCCAAAACAAAAAGAAAGAAAGAAAGAAAGAAAAAAAAAAAAAACAGATGCTGGTGAGGTTGTGGAGAAAAAGGAACACTTTTACACTGTTGGTGGGAGTGTAAATTACTTCAACCACTGTGGAAGACAGTGTGATGATTCCTCAAAGACCTAAAGGCAGAAATACAATTTGACCCAGCAATCACATTACTGGGTATATACCCAAAGGAATATAAATCATTCTACTATAAAGACACATGCACATGTATGTTCATTGCAGCACTATTCACAATAGCAAAGACATGGAATAAACACAAATGCCCATCAATGATAGACTGGATAAAGAAAATGTGGTACATATACACCATGGAATACTATGCAGCCATTGAAAAGAATGAGAACATGTCCTTTGCATTTGGATGTAGCTGGAAGTCATTATCCTCAGCAAACTAACACAGGAACAGAAAACCAAATACTGCATGTTGTCACTTATAAGTGGGAGCTGAATGATGAGAACACATGGACATATGGGAGGGAACAATACAAACTGTGGCTTGTTGGAAGGTGGGGTTGGGAGGAGGGAGAGCATCCGGAAAAGTAGCTAATGCCCACTGGGCTTAATACCTAGGTGATGGGATGATCTGTGCAGCAAACTACAATGGCATGCGTTTAGCTATATAACAAACCTGTACATCCTGCACATGTAACCCTGAACTTTTATTTAAATAAAAGTTGAAAATAAAAAAATACTTTAAAAATTACATAACAGAATATCTAAGAACTATAGGACCACTATAAAAGGTAGAAACATATGTGATGGGAATACCTGGAAGGAGAAGAAAGAAAGAAATAGAAGCAATAATGACTGAGAATTTCTCCCAAATTAATGTCAGACACCAAACCATAGATCCAGGAAGTTCAGAGAACATCAGACAGGATAAATGCCAAAATCCCTTAAGCCTAGGCATATCATATTCAAACTTAAGAAAATCAAAATAAAGAAAAAAATCTTGAAAGAAACCACAAGGGAAACTAACACCTTACCTACAGAGGAGCTCAAATAAACATTATATCTGACTTCTTTTCAGAGATTGTCAAAATAAAAGGATAGTGGAATAAAATATTTATGGAGTTAAGAGAAAAAAAAATCAGCAACCTAGAATTTTGTACCCTGTGAAATATGGATTTACATAAAGGAAGAGCATCAAAGAATGAAAAAGTGAAGGTAAAATAAAAACTTTTGGCCAGGTGCGGTGGCTCATGCCTGTAATCCCTACACCTTGGAAGGCTGAGGAGGGTGGATCACCCGAGGTCAGGAGTTCAAGACCAGCCTGGCCAACATGGTGAAACCCCATCTCTACTAAAAATACAAAAAATTAGCCAAGCAGGGTGGTGGGCGCCTGTAATCTCAGCTACTTGGGAGACTGAGGCAGAAGAATTACTTGAACCTGGGAGGCGGAAGCTGCAGCGAGCCGAGATCATGCCATTGCACTCCAGCCTGGACAAGAAGAGCGAAACTCCATCTCAAACAACAACAGCAGCAACACAAACTTTTTATTTTTCTTCTTCTTAACTGATCCATTATAGCATATAATTTTTCAAAATAATAACAAAAATGTATTCATTTATTTATGCATAAATATGTATATACAGGTTAACAATCTGTAATGCAAAATCCAAAATCTGAAATGCCCCCAAATCTGAAACTTTTTGAGCACCAACAAGATGATCAAAGGTCATGCTCAAGGGAAGTGCTCACTGGAGTATTTCGGATTTCAAATGTTCAGATTAGGGATGCTGAACTGGTAAGTACAACGCAAATATTCCAAAATCCAAAAAAAGTCCAACATTGGAAAAACTTCTGGTCCTAGGCATTGTGGATAGGGCATACTGAATCTGTATAAAGGCATGCCTCATTTTATTGCATTTAGCTTTATTGAACTTCATGCATTTTTTTTTTAACACATCATTGAAGGTTTGTGGCAACCCTGTGTCAAGCGAATCTATTGCCATTTTTCTGACAGCATGTGCTCACATTTAGATAATTCTCTGGGTGACATTTTGGTAATTCTCACAATATTTCAAACTTTTTCAGTATTATTGTACCTTTGACACTGATCTGTGTTCAGTGATCTTTGAATTACCACTGTAATTCTTTTGGGTGCCATGGACTGTGTCCATAGAAGACAGCAAACTTGGTTGGTAAATGTGTGTGTTCTGACTGCTCCACTGATCAGATAATCCCCCATCTTTCTTCCTCTCCTTGGGCTTCCTTATTCCCTGAGACACAACAATATTAAAATTAGGCCAATTGATACACCTTCAATAGCCTCTAAGTGTTCAAGTAAAAGGAAGAGTCACACGTTTCTCACTTTAAATCTAAGCTAGAAGTGATTTAGTTTGTTGAGGAAGGCATGCCAAAAGCCAAGATAGGCTGAAAGCAGTACCTCCTGCACAAAACAGTTAGCCAGGTTGTGAATGCAAGGAACTAGTGCTTGAAGGAAATTAAAAGTGCTACTCCAGCGAACACAAGAATAATAAAATGAAACAGTCTTATGGCTGATATGGAGAAAGTTTTAGTGACTTCGACAGAACAAACTAGCCACACATTCCCTTAAACCGAAGCCTAATCCAGAGTAAGGCCCTAACTCTCTTAAATTCTATGAAGGCTGAGAGAAGTGGGCTGAAGGAGCTGCAGAGGAAAAGTTGGAAGCTAGCAGAGGCTGGTTCATGAGATTTAAGGAAAGAAGCCATCTCTATAATATAAAAGTGCAAGGTAAAGTAGTAAGTGCTGATGTAGAAGCTGCAGCAAGTTATTCAGAAAATCTGGCTAACACAGTTGATGAAAATGGCTACACTAAACAATAAATTTGCAATGTAGATAGAACAGCCTTCTATTGAAAGAAGATACTACCTAGGAGTTTCATACCTGGAGAGGAGAAGTCAATGCCTGGCTTCAAAGTTTCAAAAAATAGACTGACTTTTGTTAGGGGCTAATGCAGCTGGTGAATTTAAATGGAAGCTAATCCTCATTTACTATTCCAAAAATCCTAGCACCTTGAGAATCATCCTAAATCTACTCTTCCTGTGCTTTAGAAATGGCACAACAAAGCCTGGGTGACAGCACATCTGTTTACAGCATGGTTTACCAAACATTTTAAGCCCACTGTTGAGACCTACTACTCAGAAAAGAATATTCCTTTCAAAATATTACTGCTGTTGACAATGCCCCTAGTCACCCAAGAGTACTGATGGAGAAGTACAAGGAGACAAATGTTGTTTTCATGCCTATTAACACAACATCCATTCTGTAGCCTGTAGATCAAGAAGTCATTTCGACTTCCAAGTCTTATTATTTTAAAAAAATCAATTCATAAGGCTATAGTTGCCATAGATAGTGATTCCTCTGATGGATCTGGGTAAAGTAGATTGGAAACCTTCTGGAAAGGATTCATGATGCCATTAAGAATGTTCATGATTCAGGGAAGGAGGTCAAAATATCAACATTAACATGAGTTGAGAGTTGACTTCAACTCTCATTGATGACTTTCAGGAGTTCAACACTTCAGTGGAGGAAGTAACTGCAGATGTGGTGGGAACAGCAAGACAGCTAGAATTGAAAGCGAAGCCTAAAGGTATGGATTGAATTACTGGAGCCTCCTGATAAAAACTTAATGAACATGGAGTTGCTTCTTATGGATGAGCAAAGAAAGTGGTTTCTTGAGATGGAACCTATTCCTGATGAAGATGCTGTGAACCTTGTTGAAATGAAAACAAAAAATTGAGATACTTCATAAATTTAATTGCTAAAGCAGTGGTGGGGTTTGAGAGAATTGAATTCAATTTTGAAAAAAGTTATACTGTGGGTAAAATGCTTTCAAACAGCATCACATACTACAGAGAAATCTTTAATGAAAAGAACAGTCGATGGATACAGTATACGTTACTGTCTTATTTGAAGAAATTGCCACAGTCACACCAACCTTCAGCAACCACCACCCTGATCAGTCAGCAGTCATCCACATAAAGGCAAAATTCTTCCCCAGCAAAAAGATTACAACTTGCTGAAGACTCAGATGATAGTTAGCATATTTTTTTAGCAACACAGTCTTTTAAAATTAAGGTATGTATATTGATTTTTAGACATTATGCTTAAAAGACTACATTATAATGTAGACTTAACTTTTATATGAATTGGGAAACCAAATAATTCATATGGCTTGCTTTATTGCAATGTTAGCTTTTTTGCAATGATCTGAAATGGAACCTCCAATATCTTTGAGGTATGCCTGTATGCATTTATGTATGCTTATGAACAACTGAAATAAATAACAGCAATGATACAAGAAATGGAAGGGGAGAATTAGGAGCATTTTGCTATTATAAAATATTTGCAGTACCCATGAAATGGTATAGCATTATTTGAAGTGGGCCTGAATTAATTGTAAATGTATATACTCTAGGGCAACCACTAAAAAATGTGAAAAAAGAAGTACAAATGATATAATAAGGGAGAACAAATCCAAATAATATATGTTCAATAAAAAATATAAAAGGCAGAACAAGTACAGAAGACACTACTAGAAACAAAAAACAAGGATAAGCAAAAGAAAACAGCAACAAATATGGTAGATATTTATCCAACTATACCATAATCACTTTAAAAATTATTGATCTAAGTATGCTAATTAAAAGACAGATGTCAGTGTGGATTCAAAAAATAAGATCTAACCATAGGTTGTCTACAAGAAACCCACTTTAAATATAAGGGTGCATATAGATTAAAAGTAAAAAGATGGAGGAAAATATACCATTTTAACACTAATTAATAGAAAGTGGAAGTGGCTATATTAATTTCAGACAGAGCTGATTTCAGAGCAAAGAAATTTATCAGGGAAAAAGAGGGGCACTGCATACTATTGAAGGTGTTAATGCTCCAATAATATATAACACTACTGTTTATGAGCCTAATAACAGAGCATTAGAATACACAAGTGAATAACTGATAGAGCTGTAAGGAGAAATACATGAATCTACTATTACAGTTGGAGAGTTTAGCACCCTTCTATCAGAAATGGACAAATCCAGCAAACAGAAATCAGTAATGACACAGTTGAACCCAACACTACCATCAAATCACTAGATATAATTATCATGTATAGACTATTTCATCTAATCAAAGCAGATTACATATTCTTTTCAAGCTCACGTGGGAGTTTAACGAAGAGAGACCACATTATGGGCCATAAAGCACATCTTAACAAGTAAAAGATAGAAATTTTACAATGTATGTTCCCAGATCACAGTGGAATTAAATTAGAAATCAGTAACAGAAAGATAGCTGGAAATTCACCAAATAGATGGAGACTGAACAGTACACTTCTAAGTAACACATATTAAAGAAGAAATCTCAAGAAAAATTTACAAGTGTTTTTAAAATAAATGAAAATACAAGTTATTAAACTTTGTGAAATGCAGTGAAAGCAGTGCTTATGAGGGAAATTCACAGCATTTAATCCATCTATTAGACATAAAGAAAGTTCAGTAATCTAAGCTTTTAACTTAGAAACTAAAACAAGAACAAATTAAATCCAAAGTAAGCAGAGAGTTTGTCAGTTTATTACAAAACTAAGCATACTCTTGTCAGACCATCCAGCAATCATGCTCCTTAGCATTTATCCAAATGAACTAAACTTGTATCCACACAAAAATCTGGACATGAAGGTTTACAGTAGCTTTATTCATAATTGCTAAAAGTTGGAAGCAATCAAGACGTCCTTCAGTAAGTGAATGCATAAACTGCAGTACATCCAGACAATGGAATATTATTCAGTGCCAAAAAGACATGAGCCATCAAGCCATGAAAAGACATGAAAGAAACTAAATGCATATTACTAAGTGAAAAAAGCCAGTCTGAAAAGGCTATATACTATAGGATCACAACTATATAATATTCTGGAAAAGATGAAACTTTTTACTGGAGAGAGTAAAAAGATTAGTCATTGTCAGTGATTAGTGAGGAGCAAGGGATGAAAAGGTGGAGCACAGAGGATTTTAAGGCAGTGAAACTATTCTGTATGATACTACAATGGTGGATACATACCATTTTAAATTTGTCAAAATGCAAAGAATATATAATACCAAGAAACAATCCTAATTTAAACTATAAACTTTAGGTAATGATGATATATTAGTGTAGGTTCATCAATTGTAACAAATTGTAATCAATTGTAACAAAAATGTACCATTTTGGTGGAGGATGTTAATAGTGGAGGATACTGTGCTTCTATAGGGACAGAGATTATATGGAAACTCTCCACTTTCCATTCAAAAACCTTTCCATTCAATTTTGCTGTGAATGTAAACTGTTCTAAAAAAGAAAGCTTATTAATTTAAAAAATGAAGGAAACTTAGGTTACATGTAATTATTTATGGTTTAAGGCACATTTTTCAAGTTCAAAAATTATAAAGCGTACTTCAAAATATTTAATCAGAAGATTTTCATTCACTCAACAAACATTCATTGAGTACCTTTAGAACGAAAGGTAGAATGAAGTGGAAAACAAAAAGAAAATGTGTAAGGGTAGGACATAGATTAGGTAAAAGGTAAAGCTTTTATTTAGCGCTGTCTCCTCAACCTTATTTTTAATGAGAACCAAATAATTATGGTAGGTTTTCCATAGGTATTAAAGAGGTCAATAACACTAGTTTCAATGTAGTCCAGAAAATACAATTTAGAAAGTCAAGGTTCAGGCATATGACTATGGTTTAAAAGAATGATTCCACTAGTTTCGGCAGCACTTTGGGAGGCCGAGGTGGGCAGATCACGAGGTCAGGAGTTCGAGACCAGCCTGGCCAACATACTGAAACCCCATCTGTATGAAAAATACAAAAATTAGCCAGGTGTGGTGGCATGCGCCTGTAATCACAGCTACTCGGGAGGCTGAGGCAGGAGAATTGCTTGAACCGAGGAGGCAGAGGTTGCAGTGAGCTGAGATCATGCTATTGCACTCCAGCCTGGGTGACAGTGTGAGACTC
>NW_016107691.1:1116994-1149136 GCF_001604975.1 Cebus imitator | reverse complement strand
AAAAAAAAAAAAAAAAAAAAAAAAAAAGATTCCACTAGTTTCTATTGTTTACAAGCCAAATTAATGGAAACATTTGTAGTTCATAACTTTTTTGATTACTAACAGAACACAAAACCCAGAAAAAGAGACATTTTAAAAATGGATCAAAGCGGACTGGGCCGCGGGCCTTGGGGCCCGCGCCCACCTGGAGGGATTGGACTGCAGGGCGCATAAGGGCGGGGCCTGCCGCGTTCTGTGCCCGGCCGCCGCGCCCCACATTCGCACTGGGATAGTGAGCCTGGCGGCCACGATGTGGCGCCGGCTTCTGCGAAAGAGGTGGGTTCTCGCTCTGATCTTTGGGCTGTTGCTTGTCTACTTCCTCAGCAGCACCTCCAAGCAAGAGGAGAGGGCAGTGAGAGATAGGAATCCCCTGCAGGTTCAAGACCATGATCAGCCCATCCCGTGGAAAGTGAAGTTTAACTTGGGCAACAGCAGTCGTCTGAGCAATCAGCGTCGCAACTCCATTCAAGGCAAGTTGCTGTCAGCCCTACCTCCTCACGGATGGGCTCCACTACGTTTGTGAATGGCTGCTGTAACGTCCCTAGCACAAAGCAGTACTGCTGCGATGGCTGCTCGTCCAGCGGCTGCCGAGCACTGTGTCTCCTGCTGCCTGCAGCCCAGCAAGCAACTTCTGGAGCACTTCCTCAACTGGGCAGCTGTGGCATTCCACAACCTCTTCATGGCAGTCGAAGATCACTTGGAGTTGTGCCTGGCCAAATGCAGGACCTCATCTCAGAGCGTGCAACATGAGAACACCTACCGGGACCCCATAGCAAAGTACTGCTATGAAGAAAGCCTGCCTGAGCTCTTCCCTGTATGAGGGGTGCAGTGAACTTGCTCCAGCCTGGGTGAGGAAGCCTCACTGACGAACTTGCCTCATGAGGCCCAGCTTCAGCGCTCAGGCCAGGCTGTGGGAAGAAGACAAAGACAGCACTAGGAAACCTTGGCTTTGACCACTTCTTGTGTTGTCATCTTCGGCTTCACTCACCACCCGGGCTTACCAGATGGAACTCTTCTGTAAAGCAGCTTGGACGCTCCAGCTGGTCTCATTTGGGAAAGATGAAACCACAGGCCAGGCTCATGGCAGTGCTGGCATTCTTGGACGACTGGACCCTGAGACCTAAACAGGGACCTGTGACTTGTGTTCATCGGGGGCTGGTGTCACTTCTAGGTTTGATCCAGGCCTTTTCACTGTAAAAAATTATTTATTGGATTCCTTTGGAGTAGTGGGAAAATTACAATGTTTTATGTAGGAAAACGCCTTGCCCTTCTAGTTAAATATGTTCAAGGAAATTATTTTTGTTGTTCTGTGTTCTCCAGTTTCAGGAGTTAAGTCATCCCTTCACCCAGATAAAATGTTTTGTCTTTTAGAATGTCGATGTTCTCTCTAGGCAGTTATTTTTGTTTGTATTTCGACAGTATCAAGCATAGCCCCTGAACATAACCTGTTAGTGATATCCTGATGTCTAAAATTATCTAAAAACTCAGACACTCTTCCATTTTAATCTAACTGCAAGATTTCTAGCAGTAGGCACTGTGTGCCTGCCCTCACGTTCTTTTCTAGTGGTGGTTGAATGTGCTCATATGCCCTATGGAGAGCACTGTTTTAGTAGAAATCTACCTTCTCGTCTTGGAGGAATTTGTTCTCATTTCTTTTGCCACTTAAAATTAACTGTGGGCTGCTCAGCCAGGGTACAATGGGAGCCTCAGGAAAGTCAGAGGCAACCTCCTCTGTTCTGTCAATGGAAACCCAATGTTGAGGCAATTACTAAACAGAGATGCACCTAGCAGCTTGCTGTATGTGTTAATTATTTATTGCTTTCAGCTTTGGGGGTGTAACAGGTATAAATGTTTAGTTCCCCTATGATTTGCAAAGAAGGAAAAACCCAACTTGTCAGAGCACTGCAAGAGGAGTCTTACTCCTGCCCTGAGTGGCAGATGAGAATGGTCATTATGGCTCCGAGAATGCTGCACATGTAGGTTGGTGTGACCTGAATCCACATGCATAAAGTGTTCCCCATTTTTCTACTGTAATGCAGATTCTCTGGCCCAAGGTCTACAATATTTGATCCTAAGATCGAGATATCATGCCCACTGAATAGTACTGCTCTTTGATTTCGGGAGTCACATTAACACACAACTCTCCTATATTCCTTTACTAACTTCAGGATTGAGCAAGGTCTTTTTTATTTTGTTCAAATTATTGACCTGGGAGCAGAGTGCTAGTTCTATGGTCAGCATTCAACGTTTTTTTTTCCAGTGGAGCTTTTTCTTTGGGCCATATTTGCCTTCCAATACATTTCGGCAATATGTAGTGGTAATTTTCCTTAACTTCCTATTACTACCTCTTATACTTATCTCCCAAAATAATTTGCCTCCCTTAAATACGTTTTTTTAGACGGTAAGCTGTCAGGCAATTTTTAAAACATTAGATCCCAAGAAATCTATTCCATTTGCATTAAATTTTTCAGATTCCGTGTGTTTGCAGCAGGACTAAATCAAACTCTGATATGAAAAAATAATAATAAAAATTGATCAAAATTACAATCTGTATATTAAACGTATAGGAAAGTTAAAAGGCAATTTGACAAAAATATGAATTTTCTTAATTACCTATAGGGAAGAACTTTGGGTAGAAGAAAGTAAAAGAAAAGTAATAGAAATTAAACCATTAAAATTATTAGCTATAAATGGTCAAAGAAGTGTTTACCTAAAGGAATTTCAAGGAGAAGATTCATCTTCTACATAAAGAATGGAAAAAACTTGTGCATTACAAATATGAAATATTGCTATGGTTTGGTTATGATTTATTTGTCTTCAGCAAAACTCATATTGAAATTTCATCTCGAATATGGTGGTGTTGGGCTTAGTGGGAGGTGTTTGGGTCATAAGAGTNACTGAGTGTGGCCTGGTGACTCGAGTTCCCCTCAATGCTGCAGGCTGACCTGGCTGTGCTGGGCATTGGCACCTCGGGGCAGAGCTCCAGTTCCAACACCTCCCCTCTCCTCTTGCTTCCTCTTTCACCATGTGATCTCTGCATACACTTGCTCCCCTTCACCTTCTGCCATGAGTGGAGGCAGCCTGAGGCTCTTATCAGATGCAAATACTCAATCTTGAATTTTCCAGCCTTCGGAATTGTCAGCCAAATAAACCTTTTTTCTTTATAAATTATCCAGTCTTAGGTATTCCTTTATAGCAACATAAAATGGACTAAGACAAATATATAGAAAAAACCTCATATTAGCATGAAACATTCTGTACTCCTAAAGGGAAGTTGCCTTTAGAGAGGTGCTGGGTTTAATTCCATTCCTTGAACATGAGGGTTTCCCTAAAACTGTTATGTACTTATGTAGTCTGCAATAGTCATATTGTCTATCAAAAGCAGAAAGTGGCAATGTAATAGGAAGGGCTCTGGTTAGAAATATCTTCTGCTAGTGTTGAGATGTTCTTAGCATCCACGTTTGTTTTCTGTGGATGGCCATGCAATGATCTTGATACAATAGTTCTAAACCTTGCACTTTGGTTTTAAAAACTTATAAAAGATCTTTGGCATGACATATTCATTTTATGATTGGTTTTATTATTTATTTTAATTTTTGTTGTCGCCATGCAGATTTTGTGTCTTTTGGATTCCAGACACTCCAAATAATATCTCTCCTTGCCGTTTCTTCTAGTGGTTGGGATACTTTTCATGAGACAAGCACTAACAACAACAACATCAAAAGAAGATACTATGAGTGAAGATGAATTTTATATACAAAACTCTATAGAAAAAGGCATATTAACTATCTGCCAAAGAGGAAGAAATATTTGGTTTGCTTGCAGGGTCAACACCAAGGACAGTATCTTGAGCTGGAGTTTGGCTGAATAGTACACAGGTTACTTTGTAAATCAAGTGACTCCTACAGATTAACAATTATTTATTTCTGCTTTGGTTTGCATGTTTGTCCTCTGGCAGTCCACATGGCTCAATACAAAATAGGGATATTTCATTTTCCTCCTTTGTTTCTTCTTGTACTGCGGGCCAGTAATTATGCTGATGTTCTACATGTCACACGGAGATACATAGAAGAGAAAAGGGCAAAGATCTAGGAGAATGATTAGAGGGGTATTCTCCAGTTTAAATGTAAAAATATTTTTCCTCTGAGAAAATGAGGAGAGATTGTTTTTGTCCTGGGGGAAAGGGCAGGCTGATGAGCAGTGATGGATACCTGCAGCTACGTGGGACCAGATGATAATCTCAGTTTGGACCTGTCACTAAGCAAAAGAAAATGCGATCACCTGTAATGCTACTGAAGGGACCTTACCTATAAAATATATTTCCCACTCTCTGAAATGAGGGTTTTTGTCATTTTAATGAGGACACCAAGTCTTTCCTTTCACAGACTTAATATTAATTGGGCCAATTTCTGAAGTTGAAGTTCTTTGTACATTGCCAGAACATTGAAAAGTTCAATATTACCTTTTAATAATATGTTTGAGTAGGTGAATCCATCAGTCCTGATACTAAAGAGCATATAGTACAGTGAATGTATTCATATCCTGCCATCATTAGTTCTTGGCTTCTCCTTTTTGACTATTTCCTATGTGGGAAAAATATTTCTCTTTATGACGATTGTTCTGCAGATCTGAAGGCTGCCAGTTCATCACGGCAATATGAAAGTACCAAGGCAGCTGTGAACTCCTCTTTTTAGAGGAGCCACTAACAGCAAAATCCCAGACATGTTTCTGTACAACAAAAGATCAAACATGATTTTGTGCCATTAAAAAATTAGTGCCTGAGTCTCGGTACAAAGAAAACAAGAAAAAAAATAGTGGAAGTAAATTCAGGGAGTCAGCCACCCTTTTAAAGCTTCGTTACAGGAGATGCTAAAAATGTTACAAAATTATAGAAGGAAGAATGGGTAACATTCCTCTCAAGGCTCATAAGGAAGTCTGAGCTACAGTGATTCACAAAGGGAAAAAGCTGAAAAGAACAAAGAGTGGGAAGAAAGAGCAGGAGACGATATGAATAAGACATATTGGGGTGGCTGCAGGTCAGTTCAGGCAAAAAATCTCAAGTGGGTTCCCCCACCTCACAATGCCTTGCTTTTCCTCGCCTCTACAGCTTATTGTCTCCATTGCAATCAGGTTTCTGCCAGTATGGATGCATCTGGAAACATCATTGTTACCCCTGTTAGATCTCTAAATTCCCATCCCAAACCGAATCCTCATCTGCCAGTTTTCTCACTGCCTCTCATCACCCCGAGACTGCTCTCTTTCCTTGTTGGGATTTTTAATCTCACGGAGTGGCCAACTTCATTAAGCAAGTTCATTAATTGTTTTCTGGCTAGACAGATCTCACTGCAAACTCCTCAGTGCCTTCTATTGCTTCAGCTTCCTGAAAACCTCTGGCCAGGCTTACCATGCCAATCCCCAACTCACAGTCACTTGACTTAACTCTCTCTTATCCTGGGCCACAGAGAATAGGAAGTTGCAGAGCTGGGCAGCTAGATCAATACACACTCATGTTGGCCATTGCTGATGGGTCTGTCACCTCTCACTGATTTCTTACTTCCACACTGCCCATAGCTTTTATTCCAAATCAGTTCCTGTCTCCACGTGGTCTCATTTCCAAATCATTTTTGTGATGAATAAATTATCTCTTAGTGTATGGAGAAGCCTGGGCTACCTATACACTTTTAGCATCCCCTCTCTTATCTCAGAGAAAGAGGGCTCTCTTCTCTCTGAAGTAAACTCTATTTGAATATGGATCCCTTCCCTTCTTCTTTTCAAAGATTCTACTTCCACAAGTACTCTTTTATTTTCTAGCATCTTCAGTCTCATACTCTCCATTGCCTCCTTCCTTTTTATTGAACAACAACAACAAAAAACCGTTAAATTTATCGATTCTAGTTGCCATTTATAATATTCATTATTTCATTTTGCTTAGTACCCAACTTCTTGATCTATGGTCTTTGTTTACTTTCTTTTATTAATGTCATATATTCTGGCCCCTACCTCTATCACTCCACTAATATAGCTCTTGCCCAGCACTGTTCCCTGAATTCCTATTTTCTTTGTACCACCGACTAATGTCAATGACTACTTACTTCTATAAAAGTTTTTCTTGGTTTCCACAACCCAATTCTTTTCTAGTTTTCATCCAGCCTCTCAGAACTGCTTCTTTTCTAACTCCTCTGCAAACTCCTCTTTCCTTCTCCCTTACTGTGGTGGGTCCCCCAAATTCTGTATTCAACCTTTTGCTGTTCTTTCACTTGTTTTTCATACTCATTTAATAAAATTCTCAGGGCTCCTGCCAACACCTCTACACTACCATCTACTATTCCTTCTAGTTTGTTTAACTGTAATTTGAATACAAATCCCTTCTGCCCATTTCTCAATAACCTACTATCTGCTGTTCATCTCATCATATTCTGCAAATCAGTCCCATCCATCAGTCCATTTCTGTCAGTTCCACTGTTACAGTTTGAATTGTGTCCTTTCAAAAAAGATAAGTTGAAGCTCTCGGAATCTGGCTTATATGGAAATAGGTTCTTTACAGAGGTAGTCAAGCTACAATGAGGTCATTATGGTGGTTCCTAACTTGAAATGATTGGTATCCGTATTGACAGAGGAAATTTGGACCTAGGAATAGGCACGCACATGGGGAGAATACCATGTGAAGGCAGATGTTGGGATGATGCATCTACCAGACAAAGAACACTCAAGATTGCTGGAAAATCACCAGAAAGTAGGAGACAAGAATGGAACAGATTCTCCCTCACAAGGAACTAACCCTAATGATATCTTGATCTCAGACTTCTAGCTTCCAGAACTGTGAGACAATACATTTTTGTCAGTTAAGCTGCCCACTTTGTGGTACTTTGTTATGACATCTCTAGCGAACCAATATAACCAACAGGCCTCCAACCTCTCAGACTAGAAAACACAGACTCATTTTTGGCTCTTTCCTTTTCTTCATCATCTATATCCATCTGGCACTCAAGACTTAGGTATATTCCTCGAAAATGACTCCTAGCATCTTTAATCTCATTCAATCCATTGCCTCCTTTTCTTCTACCATTTTTTGTCTCAGTTCCTCTTGCCTTCACTCTGGTCCTACCCTTCATCATTTTACCTCTCAGTTCTGTAAAAGTGTCTGGTTAGATTCTCTTAATTCAAGATTATCTCTTAAAATGTATAATTCATGTTGCTTTCATCATATTAGCGCCGTGGTCAAGATGTGCTTATAGTGACATATTGCTTACTATGCGAAGTGTAAGGTTGACATTCATCGCCCTCCATAATTTGGACCCATCTACTCTACTCAGTCTTTTATCCCCCTATAAACATCATGCTTATTTTCCTCTTTGAGTCCCCCCAATGCTTTTACTCCCTCCTTTCCTCCCACCATCAAGTTGCTTTCTTACCTTCCTTCCTATCATCTAAACCTGTTCATCTTTCAAGGACCTGATCAATTTTTCACTTACTGTGACAACTCTGGTCTACACCTGATATTTCTTGCCTCGCTGCATTCTAATCAGTACCTTCCATGTTAGCAGCAAGTGGTATTTCTAAAATTTTCTGTGGATTTACACATATTTATATCTCTATCTCCATCAGCTTATAGGACATAGTGCTTGTTAATTAATTGGCCAAACTCTTAAAGTGGAAATAATGGAAAATAAAAGGTCAGGGAGGAAGAAGGAGATTAGATTAATATCAAGGGAACAAAAAACTTTGGCCGGAACAATGAAGGAGAATTAGTCTAAGTCAATGTTTTCCAAATGTGCTTCCTGGACCACCAGCATTGAAATCATTTAGGATGGCTGAAAATGCAGATTCCTCAACCCCATTACAGACATATTGGATCAGATTCTGCAGCTTCGACACCTGAATTTTAAAAGGTAACCCAAATGATTCTTCAGTATACCAAGTCTGAGAACCACTAGTCTAAGTAAAGAGCAGAAGATGGATGCTGAAAGGGAACAGCTTTTCTTATGTTTACTGGGTACAGTACTTTCCATTGTGGGTAACAAGATAATGAAATAATTTTACACTACCATGATTTGCTTTGATGTAATTCTCTCTCTTCAACAGATTGTGTACATCAGTCCTTTCTTCCATGGAAAGAGTATTTAAAGTACTGTATCACAAATATGGGCTGGCTAATACGGAGTCTCTCAAAGAATAGAAATTTTGTGGCACTCCAAGGAAAGGTAACTGAGACTTCTAGGCTGGTTTTACTTTCTTCGGGAAGTAAAATTTAACCAGAAGCATGCCATAGTTTCCTATAATTCAAGTTTGATAGCATGGACGGGGGGGGGGGCGCGAAAAACAACTCTGAGATCTAGTTGCTTAAGCTTTTAATTGGAACCAAGTGATAGCTAAAACATGTAGCCGCTTTAGATAAAAACTGAGGACCTATTCACTGACTCACATTGAGCAGGATTTCTGCAGTTGAGTACTACAGAAGCGAGATAACAGAATTAGATACAACCGAGGGGAAGAAAAATGCACAAAAGTCCTTGAATTAAAATGAATTGAAACCTTCTGGGAGAAAAGCTATTTGGTAAGCTCCATTAAGTCTATTGTAGATAGCTTTATTTGACAAAGCAGCATCCTGGCATGTGGAATAGGAAAGAAAATAGCTATAAGATGATCTGTCAGGGAGTTTCCAGTCTCTAAATGAATAAGACTCTGTGCAGTAGCCAATACAGCTTTTAACTCAAAAGAGATACAGAAGCAAAATGCAATTATATAACCCTAGTAAGCACGTACTGTCTGAATCTCCCATTCGCCCCTCTCCTTCCCCAATAACTCCACAAACTCAGCAATTTATCAAGTGGATGCTCAAACTTATGGTGGCATTTATTTCATGGTAACACTGGATAAACACTGTGTACAATACTGTAGATACTGAGGTGTAAACAATCATACAAGTGAAAGATTAATCAGCTACAAAACATCCTATATAAACGCTTAAATAATTTGAATAGCTCAATTCTTATTCTACTCTTTATTTTGGCTATAAGCTTACAGTATTTATTTGCAGTAATTAGTTGACTATACAGCAAATGCTAGCTAACCACTGATTACAAATGGTATATTCAATATAGATAGCAGTTTGTATGTTTAGGGTTCAAACATATGGCAAAAATAGAAAATATTCAAGTGTAACAGCTAATGAATACCTTTTTAAAATTCTGACTTGGTATTTTTCTTTCCTTCAGAGTTTCTGTTTATGGAGTAAAAATTCTAAGACCACTCAAGTGGCTACAGAGCTGCTGACTTCACTATACAAGTACTGGAACCAGGAAATTCAGATTTGAATTATAATTTCTCTCTCTCTCTCTTTTACACACACACACACACACACACACACACGTACACAGCAGGAACAGCATACAACTTATCTCCAATCTCCAGCATAGTGCTTAGTATGTAATAGTTATTAAATAAATGGATGAACTAATTTATCCATCACAAAATCCCTGTTAGATTTTTTTTTTTTTTTTTTTTTTTGAGATGGAGTTTCCCTCTTGTTGCCCTGGTTGGAGTGCAATGGTGTGACCTCGGCTCACTGCAATGTCTGCCTCCCGGGTTCAAGGGATTCTCCCGCCTCAGCCTCCCAAGTAGCTGGGGTTACAGGCACCTGCCATCATGCCTGGCTAATTTTTAGTATTTTTAGTAGAGATGGGGTTTCACCATTATGGTCAGGCTAGTCTCGAACTCCTGACTTCAGGTGATCCACCCACCTCTGCCTTCCAAAGTGCTGAGATTACAGGCGTGAGCCACCGCGCCTGGCTGTTAGATGGTTTTTATAATGTACTTCTTACAAGTGTGGAAGCTGAGGCTCAGTGGGGAAGAAGTCCCTCCTAAGTCAGGAAGGACAGAGTTGGAACTAGAACTCAGATGTTTCAACTTTAGGTCCAGTGCCTTTTCCACTGTATCTTCCTATAATTTAACTTCTAAGATTGTCTGAAAGGGTTTGCCTGAAAAGAGTAGTCTTCTGGCTATTTTATTATCTGCAGTGGTAATTCTCCCATCCAAGATACTTTATTATGAAATTGAAGGGGGGGTATTGTCCTATTCTTCAAAAAGTTTGCCCTGTGGGTCCCACTAAGGACCTATAACATAACCTCTGTCTAACAGTGAGGTTCTGACTATACTAGGTTAGAGCTGCCTAAATGCCCAGCGTTTTTTGGAAAAGAAATTCCACTTTTGGCTGGGTGCGGTGGCTCATGCCTGTAAATCCCAGTACTTTGGAAGGCCGAGGTGGGTGGATTACAAGGTCAGGAGTTCAAGACCAGCTGGGCCAATATGGTGAAACCATGTCTCTACTAAAAATATAAAAAATTAGCTGGGCATGGTGGTGTGCACCTGTAGTCCCAGCTACTCAGGAGGCTGAGGCAGAGAATTGCTTGAACCTGGGAGGTGGAGGTTGCAGTGAGCCAAGATCATGCCACTGCTCTCAAGCCTGGTGACAGGGCAAGACTCCATCTTAAAAAAAAAGAAAAGAAAAATAAAGTCCACTTTTCATTAGGCACTTCAATGCAAATGAAAATTACAGAAAATCCTGTAGCCACAGGTCTGATATTCAGCCAATGTGTACATATATGGCCTCACCAACTATTTCTAGCTGGTATCCAGACTGATGGGTTGGTGTTCATACCTTACTAGGTATTATAGGTTTGAAAATATCAAAAAAAAAAAAAAAAAAGAAAAAAAGAAAATATCTCGCCTGCAAGTACACATTTGTTAAATAACAAAACAGAATTATCTTTACCTGATTCCTCAGTTTCTTTTGTTTCTGTTGTTTCTTCTATTTCATCATCAGACATTTCCATTTCTTCTTCTCGCCTGATTCCCATTAATTCATCATTATGAATGTTGCGAATTTCCTAAGGTTAAGAGGTATGCTTTTTAGGTGGGAATGCCTTGAAAATGTTAAGGATGTGAACAGAGTTGAGGATAAGATAAAGCAGCATTTTTTCTCACATATTAGGAAAAAAATTCTCCAAACACTCTTAAGGCAAAGAGGCATGTTGAAAGTACAACAGTCTCAGACAAAGCAGACTTGGTTACACTCTGTCTTGCATTAGGCTTTCTTTCCAGACCAAGAGCTCTAGGAGTCTATGATTCTTATATTCCTCTCGTATTAGAAAGTACTTTTGGCCATGAAAGACATTTTACCTCTTACATAGACTTGTGGACTTTCCTTTAAGGGTTCTGCCACTTTCACCTCCCCATGTTGGACCCTTTAATTTTGCTGCTTGCCATCCTCTTCTCTGTTCTTTTATAGTTTTGTTCAACATAACTCTTAATTGAGTTTTTGTAGTTGTAGAAATTACAGCAAAGATGAGCTTTCAGGAGGAATATTCTACCAGACCAACCCTCCCATGGATAATAACCATAATCTTTGGACAAAACACAAAACAAAAGCCATAACTACTTGATGATATTGGAGAGTGAACAAAAGCAGGCATATCTGGAGAGAAGCTGACACTTGGAAGAAAGGAATAGCATAGGTGAGTCTCTCAGTTTTTAAGGGGCCATTTCATCTGAGGTAGACATATTCTGAAGAGAAGCTGACACTTAGAAGAAAGGAAGAGCATAGGGTGAGTCTCTTAGTTTTTGAAGGGCCATTTAGTCTGAGGGTAGACCAGAGTTAGCACCTCATAAGATGGCTAAATTTCTAATAGAAAACCCATAGCCTTTATGGCCTAAAGAACTCAAGGAGAGTTCAGGGCAATTACTGCCACTGGAAAATAAGAAGGGAATCCCAGAAAGAAGATAATAGAGGCAGGGGGAAAGAACTTCAAATTCTGTATATAAGATGTGCTCAAATGTCTGCATGATACCTGAGCCAAGAAAGCAGAAGGAAGATTCCAAACAGCACAGCTAAGGCTAAAAGAACTGAAATGACAACTAAGCTTCTATCCAAGATATAGAATTCCCATCTCGAATCCAACCAGGTAAATTGACCATTAAAACAAAAGAAAACCAAGTCAACATTCTTTGAAGGAACATAGCGGAATCCAGAGTCTTCACAATATAATAATGGCCATAATATTTAGGATACAGCCCAAAATTACTTGACACATAAAAACTAGAAAGAGATGGCCCATTTCTGAAAGAAAGGACAATTAACAGACACCAACCCTGAAATAACCTAGATGTGGTAATTCAGCAGACAAGAAATTAAAGCAGCTATTATAACTATGCTCATGATGTAAAGAAAATACAATGAATGAAAATATAGAAAATCTCAGCAGAGGAATAGAAATGTTTAAAAGGAGCCAAGAGTTCTTTTGTCTGAAAAATGAAAAGAATCAAGGATTCTTTAAAAAAAAATTTCTATTCCTCTGCTGAGATTACCTATCCTTTCATTCATTATGAGCACATTTCTGTTATATCACTGAGAATAGTTATAATAGCTGCTTTGTAATCCTTGTCTGATAACTATCACATCTGGGTAATTCTACAGCTAGAAAATGACATCTGAAATAAAAATAACCAGACAAGCCTAAAAGTAGAATATAGATGACTGAATAATGAGCTAATTTAAAGAGAGAGCAATATAAATGTATCTAATCTGAAGAACACAGAGAAATATATAGATATTTAAAAAAACAGAGCCTTGGGACCTTGTGAGATTGCATCCAAAGGTCTAAGATACATTTAAATAAAACTGCAGAAAAAGAGGAGATAAAAAATAATTTAAAAAGATTTGAAGAAACAAGGGTTGGCAATTTCTGAAATTTGATGAAAGACATTAATCTACATATTCAAAGAGTTCAGTGAACCCCAAGCAGGATACGTGTGAAAAAAGCACATCATATTAAAACAGCAGAAAGCTAAAGAGAAAACTCTGGAAAGCAGCCAGAGAAAAGCAGTACATTATACAGAGGGGAACAACAATTTGAATACTTTGACTTCCTTCAGAAACAATTTAAGGCCAGAACTCAGTGAAATAAAATCTTTAGAGTTCATGAAAAAATACAAATATCCATTTATTCAGAATTCTATATTCAGAGACAAATTCTCTCAAGAATAAAGCTGAGGTACATTTTCAGACAAAATTAAATGCAAGAATTCATCACCAACAGGCTTACGCTATAGAAAATGCTGAAGAAAGTTCTTCAGGCTGAAGGGAACTGCTAAAAGATATAAACACAGACCTTCAGGGAGGCATGAAAAACACTGAAAATGATCAAGATCCCATGACAAAAGTCACTTTAAAAAGGTAAGCACAATAACTTTGCATTTTGAAGCAGCTTGTGATCATTTAGAGACCAATTGATGCCTGTCAGAGGCTCCTCAGCACTGAACTTAGAATTCCTTGCTTGGATTAGCCTGTACTGAATTGCCTCCATTTAGGGGAATTATATATATTTCAAATGGATTTTTAAATAATTGATGGTATAGTTAGTCATTAACCCAACGAAAATCCTCCTTTTTATTCCTTTTATCAGGAAAAGTAATGATTTCTAACTCAAGTTAAGTTTTTACTAAAAATAAATAAAAGAATCTTTTTTAAAAAGTGAGGTATTTAGTATCACGACTGATAAGAATAGAAAAAGAAGATGCTAACGTAGCATCTCCCATTCTATTTCAGGAGTCTGATTTTCAGTGATCATCAAAGAGCTGTTATGGGGAAAGGTGATTATAATGAAGTTTGTCATTGGCAAATTTGAATATTGTACAACTTACTGCATCAGGAAAAGTCATGGCTTTCTAGTTGCCTAACAAAAATGTAGACTGTTAGAAAGTATAAGCAGAGACCAACTCTCAATTCACAAACATGTCACATAACCCTAAGAAAGTTATTGTGTTTCTCAGAAGAGTAAAGTATGTTCCTTCTAGGGAAATGTCCCAGGGTAGGAATATCTGAGAGCTAAGACATGTCCTCCAGCTTTTCAGCATCCACAAAACATCTTTATGCTTCCAGCTGGGCAAAAAAGTATAATCTTTTCTTAGAAACATAAAAAGTTCAAAAACTATGTGATACAGCTTATCTAGTCTTTCACATCCTCAGAAATCCCCAGAAATATAACAGGCCTATGAACGAATTTTACCTAAATGTTTCAAAGTACTTCAGGAATAAGAATCACCAGTTGCTTTAACTGATAATAAAATAAGGATAAGAAAAACTAAGGGGTATGCTTCCCTAAGTTGTTCAGTCAGGCAGGCAAAGAGGCAGAGCTCAGCGCCCTCACTAGACAATCCTTTCTAGCTACAAAGAAACACAGGCTCATATCATTGTTCTTCTAGAAATACCCAGTACAGTATATCACACACATGGGAGATAAAGAGAACAGCAGAGGTTATGGGGTACTATAGTAAAGTAAGCTTATTGGGAACATTTAGTAAGTGACAGTATCCCCCAAAATAAGGAGTAAGGTTTTAATTCTTTGAAAATCTTTCCCTTAAAACACTGGATCTCTGAGCTACTTGTTTTCTGTATTCTCTTGTTGGATCAGAAAAGTTCTACTTTGGGAAAGAAACCCTAACTAATACCTTCAGAGTGAAGGGCTAAAAGGTGACATGAACCTGAGAAAGGCATGCTACCTAGTTTGGACATAGGTGCAGGCAGGAGAAAATCTCTGAGCCACTGAAGAGCAGACAGCAAAGAAAATAGCTGTCTCCCAGATTTGCTCTATTTCCCATCCTGGCATTTTTAATCCAGTGCTGAAACCAAAAGAGTGGCAATGGTATGCAGAAACATTTTTCAGCAATTTGCATTGTAAATCTCTACCTGAAATTGACTGGCTCACATCACTGGTAGACTACATCAAAAAAGGTAAGATAGCCCTCCTAAAGTTTTTATACCATTCTCCTGCCCACAGTAGATCTGTGACATTTTTCATTTCAACAGTGAACTGTTAGTGATTTCTGGAAGCACATTATAATTACTTTGCGTCTGTTGTAACAATAACTTTTTGTGAAGCTTAGAAATTCACACACTACTCTATAATGGGGACAATGCACTTTCATATAGAATGAAACTGAAATCTGAGACAGGAAAATGCATGAAAAGAACTACTTTTATACCAGCTGACATTTTTGATTTATCATAAAGTAAGCAAATCATAAATCATTACACAGTAATTATCTAACTATAGTTTCACAAGAATTTATGTGGACTTAAAATTAATCTTATTCATGTTTTATGATAGGAACATGATTCCCAGAAAATCAAAGTTCCTTATTAAATGTGTAACAAAATTCTACTTACCTAGACTTTCTTTCTTTCTTTCTTTTTTTTTTTAACAGGGTCTTGCTCTGTCGCCCAGGCTGGAGTGTAGTGGTGTGATCATGGCTCACTACAGCCTCGACCTCCTGGGTTCAAGCGATCCTCCTACCTCAGCCTCCCAAGTAGCTGGGACCACAAGTGTGGGCCACCACACCCCGATATTTTTTGTATTTTTTGGAGAGATGGGGTTTTACCATGTTGTCCAAGCTGGTCTCAAACTCCTGAGCTCAAGCAATCTGCTTGGATCAGCATCCCAAAGTACTGGGATTACAGGCATGAGCCACTGTGCCTGGCCTAAGACTTTCAATATTAAGAGGAACATTGGTGGAGAAGGGATCAGACAAGGGAATGGGAAGAAGCAGAGGATAGGGAGATAGCTTCTACACTTATGTAAAAATTTGATTCTGAGATATCATTTAATATAATGAAGCAAAGTACAAACTCAGGTTCTTAATTAATGTCTATTGCATGATACATAGTGGAAATACAAATTAGGTTGATCCAAATTGTGTTAGATGTTTTTTGATGGCTGAAGGCCAATAACTGGTGTTAGTGCAGATGGATCCTAAACCAAGGGTATGCGGATTATTTGAATATCTATCTGTAAACGGTTCTTCAGAGTTTGAAATGGTAGGCCTGTAATTCTAGAAAGAAAGTTATTTTGGCAATCACAGTATTTCATTTTACAAGAATACTAGCAATCATCAAGTCCCTTTTTCTCTAGCCCAATGGTGTCAAACCTCATCTGAGGGAGGATTTAAGAGTGTATGTCCTAGGGCTTATTGTTATGGCTCTAGTTTTTATACATTATCAAAGCATTAGCTTCTAATCTAGGCCAGCTAGAGAGAAACACATAGGTTTTAAGTGATTCTGTAGAAAAAGAGTTCCTACAATACACAGAACTGCCAGTAAGGTCACTGTAGAAACCAACTTTTAGTAAGGGGAGGGACTTTAGCCTTCTCCTAATACCCTTTTCAGTTGTGTTAGCAGGGACCTCATATACATATAAATCAGGAAAGTAAAGCAATGAAAAAGGCTCATTAATAAACTAGTCTGCTTGAGATATACTACAAAAGGCAGTGTCTAAGCTCCCCAAAGGTAGAAACTTTTTCTTCATACTCTATATCCTTTCTCTCAGCAGAGTAAGACCACGTTGGCTGCTGGTAGAAGGATGTCAATGAGACAAGCAACAAGTACTTTGTGACATGAGAATATCATTGGTTGACTTGTTCTCAGATGCAACTGGTAAAAAAGTTGAACATCAGAAACTTTCACCTTCATGAAACCCTTGGCTTATGAGTTGTATGTAGCTTGGATGCCTAGGCCAAAAATAAGCCAGCCTAGCTGATTAAGTTTTTGAGATGTTCTGATTTTCAGGAGGTGCTAAGAGGCAGTGACAATTTAAGAGGATGGTTTATTTATTTCCCACAGGATACCTCCTTTTAGTCTTCATAGTTGCCTGCTATCAAGTAAAAGTTTGCAGAGGTTAAAAAACAAAACAAAACAAAAAAAACCACAAGGACGAAAATGAAAACAAACTATGACTTAAAGAGGCACCAATATAAAGTGAAAGAGATCTTTTAGGTTTAGGGAATGCAATACCAGAGGAAGGTTATGAGTTATCTCCCACTTTCAGCTGTTGTACTGAACAAGATTTGAGATATTCAAGGTGGACCTTACTTTAATTCAATCAAACAAGCAGGAAGAATTTTTTGGGATTTCTACAGTCTACAAGTCACATCATGAAGCATGTAGCTCCTGGAAAGTCATGTTGGTCACGTACTTTATCATCACCACTCTGCCAAGGAAGTTCTGTTACAATATCGGGTAATAGGGTGCAAATATCTCAGTTCTCTGTAGGTCCTAAGAGTCTCTAGCTCACTAGTATGTATAGCTATCTCTACTGTGAGTCTAATTAAATTCAATTATATACCTGCCAGATAAATAGGCTTGAAATATTAATGGCAAAAACTGCGATTACTTTTGTGCCAACCTAATAACTACACAGAGCCTTGAGGAATGTAATGCTGATGAGTAATATTTTATGGCCTCATAGTTTACAAAAGTGTTGTGACCTAGGCAAATCAGCATTCCAACCAGAGGCTCCCTTCCTCCTGCAAAAAGGCAACGTTGTACTGTCAGGGCTTTCCTTAAAGGGTGGGGACGTTCAGCCAACTTCTTTTAACCCAAAGAGGGCTTAGAAGTGTATGTGTATCAAAGGGAAGGTAGAAACTTAATGCCATATTGCTTTTCTACAATCATGAGACCTATTGAGCATTTTTTTCTTGACTTTTATTCTTCTGAACTGAAGACTGGATATTTTAAATTTAGCGTGTGAAATTCCACTCCTCCTCTTGATCACTTTCATTACCCTTCTGGCTGCCTGAAGGCAAGATCACTTCATTCTATGTTGCCTGTCATAGTGCTTGAGATAGAGAAAGTGATCAGTAAACATTTGAATCACAAAGTTGAATTTTGTTTGTTGAAGGTGAACATGAGGCAGCCCTAAGATTCTAAAACCATTTTGTGCTACAGTAAGATAATGGCTTCCTTTTTTACCTAATTCTTTAAAAAAACAAGTAAAGATGCTATTGGCTTTTTCTGACTCTACCTACCCATTAGATGGAATGTCTTCAGGGATTTCTCTCTAGTGACTCCCAGATCGCTTTGCTGTGCTGGAATTGATGGCTCAGATACTATCAGTTTATAAACAGGGTTTGGCTTATTTTCTCCTAAATGATTTTCATGGTTTTCAAATTATTCTCACACAAACAATCTAATATATTCTCGTGACGGACAGAGAGAAATTATTAGCTTTACTTTATAGGTTAAGAAACAAAGATTCGCAAAAGTTAAATGACTAGCCCACAAAGAAGCATTTTGCACCAGAGCTCACAGTGAGAAGAATAATTTCTAGTCCATTTGGTAGCTTTGTAATTTTGTGTAAATCACTTAACATTTTTATGTTTCAATTTTCCTGCAGGTAAAGCATGAATTCTATACCTACTCACTATCTCTTATGAAGTTTTTAATAAAAACTGAAGTAATATCGTATTTTTCAAACTGTTTACACATTTCCTAACTCATCTAATCCTAGAAGACTGGTTTCATTATTGTCTTGAATTTACAGGTGAAGAAATAGAGACTGACAAAGGCTGAATAAGCTGCTCAGTCACACAGCTCTAACGTCAGAGCTCACATTTGAATTCATGTCTGGCTCTGAGTTCGATACTTTTTTCACTCCACCATGTCTATTGTGAGGCCATCTCACCATGTCTATCTCACACAGGTGAGATAACCAATGTGAAAGCACATTATAAATGTAAATATCTTTTAAATACTATTTAAAAGTTAAGGAATATGACAATTTACATTGACAGATGTAACAGGACTGCTACCAGGCTGGCAAAGAGGACCCGGAATGTAGTTGAAAAAGTTGCTGCATATATAAATAGAAAATATTAGGGCTTGGTAAGGAAGTTGCCCATAGGAATAGGAGGGCTTGAGGCATATGTAACAGGATTTCCAATGGCAGATCAGTGAAATATCCCATCTCGATTTTTAATCTTTGATTCAGAATAGCAAATGAATCATATCACATTTATTCTAGTATTATGCTAAAAACGTCAGTTGCGTATAAGCAGAGAGGTGTGTGACAACCTTAACCTAAGATCAGGGTCCTGCTACCTTTAAAGCATCCACCTATAAAGATGACTAAATGAGTTTGATAAAAGCAGCTCAGAAATTTCAATGATCCAGTGTAACACCAGGCAGCTTCCGTCCTCCACTGGCAAGACACTAAAAGATGTAAGGCAGCCCTAATATTACTAACACTAGAAGTGCAGGTCACTAATTATTGTTGTACTCAAGACTAGCTAGCTTAGAGAAGTAAACTTATAACTATGCCACCTGCATTTTCACTACCCAGGTTTCCATCCAGGAGAATGCATTCACCACAGCGCATGGACCATTTATTACCCTTTCGACAGCAGGTGGTCTGGACACCGTGACAGGCTATAGAACATGTCTTAGTGTTTTATTAGGGCGTTGTGTGACCGTGGGAGCTTGGCACTATTTAATTCTGGCTAAACTCCAAATCAATAACTTGTTAAAGAAAGAAACTGTCCCCCTGAGAGGCTACCAGAATAAAAAGTTACCAACCTCAGCTTGTTTGCACCACACGCTGATGTTTTTACGCTGGGCTTTTGTGAAGTGGTCCCATGCCTTCTGCTTGGAGGCGGAATGGTACACAGCCACTATCTGCTCAACTGCAGCATTGAATCAGTAGTTGGATCAGGCCAGAGTATCATCCGGGATGGAAAAAGAGAGGAAAAAGAAATGAAATAAAAGAGAAGAATCAGACTTGTTGTATCTTCTTGTTATGACACTATACTAGGCTGTGGTTGTGCTTGGAAAAGACTACATGTGTTGGGGTCCTGTGATTTTAAAGGGGACTCAAAGGAAAAGACATCAACATACAGAAAGACAAAAGGGAACACCAGAGGTTTAGCGTGAAGTGGTAACAACTAGAGTTTGAATACAGGCAGTGTGAATTCACGGAGGCAGGAGAGAAAGAGTCCTAGCAAATGTGCTTTAATTTAGTCTTGTCTTTAGTGTACTAGTGACCCTGCACAGCATGGAAGAAAATGGCAAACTGTACTGGAACTTTCTACCCCTGGCTCCTTTCATAGCCTGCTGATATAAACTTGGATTCCTTGCTTCAACAGAATTCATGCTTTCACTATTCTGAGGTATGTTTAACCAAAAGCATCAGATCAAAACCTAAGATGGACTGAATCTTTTTAAAGTCTACCTAGATAGACTGTTGACTGGAGAAATATAAGTTTTAGGAAAGAATACGATGTAAGTGTGGTCCTAGAGAGTATTTTTCAAGGTCTCTTAAAATGCCAAACAGAGAAAGGTATGCAGATATTCTGGGGCTTTATCCCAATCAGTTCAAGAGAGGGGAAGCTTAGACATGACTCTTTGGGGGAAAGAAAAGCAAGACAAGAGCCCCTGTCTAGTTGGGTGTTCACATTAAGAAAATCCAGAGGTGGTGGGTTTTTTTGGCCCTGTTTGCACCCTGTCTTCTAATGACTTAAGGACTTATATTCCCATGATGCATGCTGCTCTCTCTTTTTTCAAATTTTATCCCAAAGTCCTGAACACATGTGCTTTTGCCTCCTGGATTTTATGCCCATGTATACCTTCAAAATACAAGTGGCAAATGAAACAACTCCCCCTTAATCACAATTATGTATGAGTCAAGTACAGGGAAGTCAAGTTTGGAAAAACTGGACCATAATTGTTTAAAAGCAAAGTCATAAAATTGTACTCTTATTCTTAAGGTGAATACACTTATTACTGAAAAAATACGAGTGTAACTGGGGTCTGTTGGGGGGGACCAGGGGAGGGACAGTGGGGTGTAGGGAGTTGGGGAGGGATAACATAGGGAGAAATGCCAGATATAGGTGATGGGGATGGAGGCAGCAAACCACACTGCCATGTAGGTACCTATGCAACAATCCTGCATGTTCTTCACATGTACCCCAGAACCTAAAGTGCAATAAAATATATATTAAAAAATATGAGTGTATAATTGTATAATGTGGTAAGCAAAAAATTACTTAATAATTTATCTGATCTGGCTCATTTCAGAGACCTTAGATAGGTGTGGAGAAGAACTTTTTGAAAATGGCCATGTTGGTAGCTTCTCACCTCCTCCCACTGTCTATGACATCCAGCAAATGTAGTAGAAGAAAGGAAACAAAATCAAAAATGTAGAAGTAGCAAATTTGGTTTTTATTCAATCACCTTGGGAAATACAACTACACTGATCATCGAAATGGAGTTTCTAAAAGGCATGTTACATGATGATAATGCTACAAATCTGAAGCAAAGCAGATTAAAAACGCTACATCGTAACTTTATCAATAAAATACCCAGCCCTCTATTGAGGCCCAGGGCTGTAAAAGTACAGGATGTGGCCTAAGGTTTAGTGTTCCTAAGAAGGTGAAGTACATATACCACAGAAGATGAAGCTAGCAGGTGCCCACATGTCTCCTGTGAAACTGGAGCTTGGGCATTTAGCAATATAAGGAGAGCACAAGGCAGTGAAAAAGGGAGCCTTGAGCCTTCACACAAGATGGCTCTGGAGACCTGGGCTCCTGTAGAGAGCAAGTGACTAAGTGAAGTGACTTATCATCATTCCAGAAGAACTCTAAGTTCCACTCACATTGAATGAGAATTCCAGAAAGGGCTTGCTTGAACTTCTCCTTTGCTTCTTCCATATCTTTCTCATGGGCAGCTTTCTCATTCACCAGGCGGCGGACGTGGCTGTTGGCCGACTGGATCATGGAGTAGAAGTTGTTGGCGCTACGACGGTTTACCTCTCCTCGCTCTATCCAGGTGAGCAAGGTCTGCACAGCTTCTGAGAATTTGGAATCATCTGAAAAAAATTATGTTTATAGCCAACAAAGGTAAGCAAATTTTGATCTATTTTCCCAACATGCTGGCAAAAAGGCCATTGTGGTTTTTGGCAGTGGTGGTTACATGAATTGCTGAGGATGAGGAACCACACATACGCACAGGTGCTCACACAGGCAGCAGGCAGGCAGACAGATAGGTGGAATGGAAGGCTCAACGTAGTCAGGCTGGTTGTGGTCTATGATGAATTTTCAGAAAGAGAAATGTCTCCTTGAAAAAAGTTTTCTGTACTGATATATAGCTTTCAGGTATTGCAAATTTCTTACCCTCTCTGATTTTGTGTGTGTGTGTGAGAGAGAGAGAGAGAGAGACAGAGAGAGAGAGAGAGAGACAGAGAGAGAGAGAGAGTGCGGGCGGAGGGGAGAGAGACACAGAAGAAAAGATGAATTAGTGAGGGGCTTCAGAATTCTACAGTTCTGTGTTTTAATGAGGAAAAACAAACTTGAATCCTGAGTTTAACTTGAATTTGACAGTAACTTTACCTTGGATCCCTGCAATTACAGCATTGGAAGGAGCCTCAGGGAAGAGTTAAGTGGGTCATTCTTTAGATACAAACATGTACATCTTCGACCTTTTATAATATCACTCCTGCGTTCCATCCACAGCCCCAGGCCTTCCACTTAGTCCCAGTCACGATCTATTTTGATGCAATTCATTTTATTTCTATATTTCTCCACATTCTTTTTTCTTTTGCCTGAGGAACACTCCATGTAGATTTCTGCAGCTACTTAAGAGTTATTCTGTGATTAGTTAAGATAGTAGAGAAGCTCTTCCAGAGTTTCTGGTTCGGCTCCCCAAGATAGCCACATATACATTCTACTCTTAAAGGCTGCAGACAGGGAGAGTCCATTAATATCTATTGAAGCCCAATTCAAGGGCTTCACATCCTTCTCTGGCTAGAAACCCTTATGTCAAATGGAAATTTCCTTCACTGCAATTTGAATTTCTTGCCTCTTGTCCTTTTTTCAGTGCAGACTTAGAATAAGCAGTCAGCCTCTCCTTTATAGCAGCTTTTCACTTTATTACTTAGATACAGACTTTATGTTGATGCTCAGTTTTAGCTTCTCTTGAGGGTCACATACCCATTAAATTCATTTTTAAAAAACGTAAACTAATTTGTTTTGTGGTGTGTGAATAGGCAAGTCTTGGACCTGGCATCTTAGGCAATGCTTTCTTTCAGCCTTTCTGGTTTTTCAAAATGTACCATTATTTCTGTGTCTCTCTTCTGGACTCTAGGTTTTCTGCTTTTCCCTTAAAGAAGTCAAAATCAATTTCTTACATGTGTGAATCCCTTAGGCTATGTGGTACAAACATGTCTGGTGAAGGAGACCTATTTGGAAAGTAGGATTAACAGTATCTTGCTGACCTGAGAGTACAAGAAGCAGAGAAAATTCATACCATTAGAGCTGGATTGGTGCTATCAATAAGAGCAATGGGACACCAGCATTCATTCAATAAAATCATCTATACTCAGAAAATGAGAAAGACTGGATTTGAGCTACTAAGACAGGAGACCAGGCAAGGCAATTAATGTTAAATTAACAAAATGTCTGAGAGTCAAACAAGGGGAACAAGAATGAAAACTAATGGGAAAGCAGTCTGACTAAGCAGGTCTCCACAGTCACTGTTTTAAATAGATTGGCCTTTAATAGTGATTTAAAAGTCTTTATTTTTCAGTTGTTGGTGGCTAACTCTTTGAGTAATCTAAGAAGAACATACACCATGACTACTTTCTGGGCCTCCATTTTCTCATCTTTAAAAAGAGAATTTTGGCCGGGCGCAGTGGCTCACGCCTGTAATCCCAGCACTTTGGGAGGCCGAGGCGGGTGGATCATGAGGTCAAAAGATCAAGACCATCCTGGCCAACATGGTGAAACCTCGTCTCTACTAAAAATACAAAACATTAGCTGGGCGTGGTGGCATGTGCCTGTGGTCCCAGCTACTTGGGAGGTTGAGGTGGAAAAATCGCTTGAACCCAGGAGGCAGAGGTTGCAGTGAGCTGAGATTGCGCCACTGCACTCCAGCCTGGTGACAGAGCAAGACTCCATCTCAAAAAAATAAATAAATAAATAAAATAAAAAATAAAAATAGAGAATTTTACCAGAGTTTTTCAGGATCACATCAAATCCTATCCTGATTCACTCATTTGGCTTGGAATTCAAACCTAACTTGTATCCACTACAAAAGAGGGCACTTACAGGTCACAAGTCATAGATCATGCCTAAAATTCTCTGATGTGGAAAAGTGAAGGAAACTTGTTTATTCCTAGTCGCCTGATGTCTGAAGAGAAAAATGCCATCCCTTGGGACAATGAAGGAGCAGAGACACAGGTAGTAGGGATAAATTTCCGGGTTCTTGAGTTACTAGGTTCACCTCTCTATCTGCAAGGCTCTAACACAAGAAATGCTTGGAGTCCATTAGTAGGAAACTCAAAGTTAACTGCCAACAGTGCAATTATATTTATTACACTTCTCTAAATAAAAGAGTTCTTTTAATCATGAAGTTTGAGTGCCTTTGATACCTTTTAATTTTTCAGCAACAATGCTGCATTCGTGATCTGAATAGTGGACCACTGGGGGCGGAGATGGTGGACGCAATCTTTCTTCTTCCATTCTTCTACGATGGCGCTCCTCTCTGGCTAGCATACGCTGTTTACATTCCCACTCATACAGGTCATCTCGAGCCTGTGCGAAATCAACGTGGAGTCTGCCTGTGTCCTTCTTGTCAGTACTAGAGCCCAGGCGAATGCGGTAACCTAAATTCATAGGAGAGTAAAAGGGAGAGGAGAGAGTAAGATAGAAAGTGTGTGTGTGTGAGAGAGAGAGAAGGGCATGAATGACTATAAATACTTTTCCAAGTTCAGTGTTTGAGATGTCACTGCAACAGTTGCAAGTGACCACACAACTCCAAATTCTCTCTCCATGCTTAGCAAGGTAAATCATCAAGAGATTTTGATTATCTCTGATAATAGGTCACATTCTATGGGTTGGGTCAGTCTTGTTCTTAAGAGTTCCATTCCTCCATAATATCTTACCTCTGGCTGAGGGTGGCTCTGTGGGTAATGGTATCAAGCATGATCCTTATATGGCACCAAGGGCTGGGAAGAATGGAAAAGGTGGCCTCAAACGATCTTGTCTTTAAATAAATTCAAGAGTGTCCATTATACTATCACAAAGATTTTGGTAAAACTTAAATGCATTAACTTGGTATTTTAATCCCTAAAATTGCTTCCTAGAAGCATTTGCCAACTCTGAACCTGTTTTTTTCCAAAAAAAAAAAAAAAAAAGATGGGGAGTGGTATGTGACTCAGGTGACATATAATTTGGGATCCTTAAAAAAAAGATGCAGTGTGATTATAATATAGTAGTATAGGACTGGGATTCAGAAAACCAGTATTCAACACCCTACCTCCTGTTTTTGTGCCAGCTATACTTACCCAAGTCATGTCTCTTCATAAAAAGTGAGGAAAAATTAAGTACTTTTTGTTTCAAGAGCTCAGTTAGATATTTCCACATGAATTTATCTCATTTCACTCTCAGCACAAGCTTGCAGGGTAAACATTTTACCAAACGGAAAACTGAGCATCAAAAGAGGTTAGGGAGGTTAAGTAGCTTGCCCTGGATCAGACAATTAGCAAACAGTAGAGCTGGCCCTTGAATCTAGGACGTTAGACTCCAAATACACTGTGGTATCCTCTATTCCAAGCTGTCTCTCAACATAGACTTTTGCTTCTGGCTAAGATAGAGTAATAGGGGTTAGATTTGCCCTCCTATCTTAAATAACTGAAAATACGGATAAAATATATGAAATAATGCTTTTTAAAGACACTGTACATAGACAATGAAGACAGGGATCACTGAGAGACAAAAACCAAATGAAGTGATCCCTATGAATGCCCCAGCTTATTTCCTGGAGAGTTTCTGGGCCTCAGCAAAGGGAGGGGAACTCAGGCAGGGCATGACAGTATTCCCAAGTTGAGGAGACTGAACTGGGAGTCTAGGGAGACTATGGAAATAGAGTTCATAAGGCAGAGTACTAGAAAGAAAGAGCTTCAGAGATATGCAGAGGGTCCACCACTATTATTTAGCTGAGTACTAATGTCTATGTGTGTGGGAAACTACCTGAGCATTAGAGATAACAATCCCTGAAGCTCCCATAGGATTGAGAACAGCTCCTTTCCCCACCAGTCAGAGCAGAAAAATTCACACTTCTGGTACTGGGTGATCAGGAGAGTTCTGCCTTAATAGTGGGGAAAAATCAGCCCTAGAGTAAACTGCTCTGGTTTTGCTGAACAAAGATTAAGAAGCAAGACCTAAAAGGACTAACATTTTCCCGAGTTACTTAGCCGCATTTAGAACAAAGCTCAAGACTATAGAAATAAAAACATCTGTCACCAAATGAGGTAAACTTCAATAAAAAAATTACCTGGTATGCAAAGGTGCAGAAAAATATGACCCATAATAAAGATTTAAAAAATCCACCAATCCAAACAGACCCAGAAGTGATGTAGATAACTTAATTAGTAGATAAGGATATAAAAACAATGATGAAAATTTGATTTCACATGCTCAAGAAGCTAGAGAAAAGACTGACCATATTAAGGAGAAACACAAAAGATATAAAAAGAGCCACAATCAAACAACTACAGACTTAAGCTACAATGTCTAAGTTAAAAAAACATCACCGGACAGGACTGATGGCAAATTAAATGCTGCATAAGAAAAAAACTAATGAACCTGGGGCCCCCCAGCACCTGGGCCTTCTGCCTGACCCCATCTAAGAGTTCTGCTGGTGACGGGGAGCCAGCCCACTCTCCTTATCACAGCCACCACCTGAACCTTGGGGGCCTGAGAATAAGCCTGCTGGCCCAGTCCCAGCAGAGTCCCTCCATGCCCCGTACACACCATCCAGTGGGCCACTTAGGGGCCTGGGAATTGGAGGACTCTTAGACCCATCCATCACTGCTGGCACCTGACCACTTCCCCGAGGCCTGAGGTTGGGCCTAACCAGCTGGCACCCCCCCCCCCCGAGCTTCCATGCACCCTCACACACTGAAATGCAGAGCCCCTCCCCGTATCTACATGAAGGTGTGTCAGAGAGCAGGTGAGCCACAAAGCTGGTTGTACTGGGCTGAGGGACGAGCTTCCTCCCCAAAGTCACTCCTCTCAGCTACATAGTAGCCTAGAGATAGACAGAAAACATGTAAACTAAGTCAGGAGCCCCAGGACAAGGTTGTGATCCCGACTGTGTAGGAAGTGGAGCTGATGCAGCCCCCTCATCCCGTTGAAGAGACCTCGGCACGGTTTACCAAGAGTTCCTCTAGCCACTCCTGTCAGGGCTGCTGTCTGTGCTCATTATTGGGTTATTCGTGGGCGAGCTTGGTGGTCCAGCTCCACCCAGCTTTGTCCTGTATCTGCTCCCCCTGGACTGAACAGGGAACCCGGAATTTCACAGATCAGCCCATCACCTGAAAGAACAGACAGCACCTCACAGTAAAAAAGATATAGCGACCACTAATCTGCTTCTGCCACAGGTGGCTCTTACCTGTACACGCCACCTACTGGCCAGGAGATTGAACTGCATTGCACAATAGGACACCTGCTGACAGAAGTGCACAGGGCTAAAGAAGCAAAACCAAAGGACCCTACCCAGCATACGCTACAGTCACACCTTCAAAGGGGAAAATGTCCCATCCAAATGAAATCAGATTCAAAAATAAGAAGTGACAGTTTCCTCAGGTGAGAAGGAACCAGTTTAAGAACTCTGGCACCATGAAAAAACAGAGTGTTGCGACACCCCGAAAAGATCACACTAGCTCTCTAGCAATGGATCCTAAACAAAATGAAAATGACAGATAAAGAATTCAAAATATGGATTGTAAGGAAGCTCAATAAGATTCAAGAGAAAGTTGAAAACCAACACAAAGCAATCAGAGAAACAATGCAGGATATGAAAGAAGAAATAAATATCTTTTAAAAACTCCAGAACTTCTGGAAATTAAAAATTCACGAAAGGAGTTAGAAAATACAGCTGAAAGTTTTCATAACAGGCTATATCAAGAATATCAGATCTTGAACACTGGTCTTTTGAATTAATCCAGTCAGACAAAAATAATAAAAAAGGAATTAAAAACAATGAATAAAGCCTTTGAGAAATAAGGGATTCTGTAAAGCAACCACATCTATAAGTAATAGGCATTTCTGAGGGAGAAGAAGAAAAAGTGAAACGTCTGAAAAACATATTTAAGGGAATAATCCAGGAAAATTTTTCTGGTCTTGCAAGAGATGTAGACACCCAGGTACAAGAAGCTCATAGAACACCTAAAAGATATTTTGCAAGAAGAACATCACCAAGGCATATAGGCATCAGACTATCCAAAGTGAAGGAAAAAATTCTGAAAGCAGCAAAAGCGAAGCATTTTTATTTCTCCTGTCTCACTGGATTATATGCAGATTGGGCTTTTGAATGTGTGAATTTAGTAATACTTTAAAATGTAAATGCAGGCTATTATCCTAAGTGAAACAACTCAGAAACAGAAAATCAAATACCATGTGCTATCACTTATAAGTGGGAGCTAAACAATGGGTATACATAAAGATAGATAATAGACACTGGGGACTCCAAAAGTGAAGCATGTGGGAGGGGGATGAGGGTTAAAAATTAACTATTGGATACAATAATCACTATTTGGCTGATGAGTATACTAGAAGCCCAAAGCTCACTTATTACTGTACATAATATACTCATATAACAAACTTGCACAGGTACTCTCTGAATCTATAATGAAAAAAAATGAATGAATTTGAAGACGTAGCAATAAAACTATCTGTAATAAAATACAGAAAGAAAAAACACTGAAAAAAGGAAGAGAATACCAGTGAGCTGTAAGACAACTTCAAGGGGCCTAATATATGCCTAACTGGAGCACCAAAAGGGAGGGGAGAGAACAGAAAAAAATTAAAGAAATAAGGGGAGAAAATTTTCCACATTTGATCAAAACTCAAAGATCCAAAAAGTTCAATGAACCCCAAGCATAAGAAACAAGAAGAAAATCACACCAAATCATATCATAATTGAATTGCTCAAAACCAGCAATAATACAAATATTTTAAAAGCAGCCATGGGCAAAAGACACAATATGCACAGAGAAACACAGATAAAGATAGCATCACATTTCTTGTTGGATACAATGCAAGCAAGAAAATGGTGGAACAACATCTGAAAGGGGAAAAACATCTTTCAAAAAGAAAGATGAAATACTTTTTCAAATCAGTGTCGAAAGAATTCGTCGGGAACAGATCTGCTCTACAAAAAATATTAAAGGAAATTCAAGCATAGGGAAAATGATACCAAGTGGAAATCTGAATCTATAGAAAGAAAGGAAGAACATACATAATGTATGATTCCATTTATATAAAGTTCTAGAAAAGGCACACTAATCTGATAGAGAACAGATAAATGGTTGCCTGAAGGTGGAGTGGGGAGGGGTAGAAGGACAGGATTACAAAAGGGGTGTACAGGAAGGTTTCGGGGATAGTAGACATATTCATTATTTTCATTGTTGGTGATGGTTTCACAGCTGAATACATATATAGAATATTATATAAGTGTATTTTTAAAATATGTTAAAGTCATTTTATATCAATTATTATACCTCATTAAAATTAAATTATTATAGCTAATTAAAGCTGTTACAAAGAATAATATTACTACATAATGCTAAAACTAGCATACATCGCTTTTAGAAAAAGGAAGAATGAATACATTTCATAAGCGAAACTTTATAGTGCTCTTTACAGTTTATAATACATTTGCACATTCATTCATCTTATTTGATCATCTGAGTTATCAGAAAAATGGGGCTATTAATGATTACCTTCCTACTCTCCCAGAACTGTAGAGAGTATCAAATAATAGGATGATATGAAAGCTCTACATAAACCTCACTAAAGATACTACAATGCTATGGGTTGCGTGCACTGTGCACAGTGCCAGCGCCTAAAGGTGCTCCAATTCCTTCAGAAAAAAAAAGATTATCTCCACATTTTCTAGCCCCTTTTGTAAGAGATTTTTGTTTGTTTGTTTTAATTGCTTTCTTTTACAAAATGAGATAACAGCCACCCCATTCAGGAGATTGGTAGCACTTGTGCACTTTCAGGGGACAGGTTCAAATTTAAAGGGAAAAATTTAGTTGTTTTCATGTCACTGATTGAAGTCCTCTTTCTTTTGGCAGCCCTAAGAATGTTTCTAGGAGGTGGCTGTTAACAGAGAGCTGATTTTGTTCATGTTTAGATGGATGCTTCCTGATCAGTATATTGTCTTTTAAGTACAACTATGCAGGGTTTTTTGAGATCTTTATGTTCTTATTAAAACAGTCTCATGGAATGCTCAGTTATCATTGATAAGTGCTGTCGAATTTTCAGTAGTTAGATTCTATAGCACTTAGCAATTGTAATAAGAGTATTCTCCATATACCTCCTCCTTTCCTTCCCCATGTTACTAGCCTACTTTTTCAAAAACCTTTGTTATATCTTCCTCTGCCTATTACAACAGGCTTCTAACTGACCTCCTCTCTTCTTTTTTCATCTCTCCTCTAATACAGTTTTATTCAGAGCTGTCAAATTAATCTTGCAGAAACAATTATCTTCCTTGTTCAAAAATTTCTTCAATTCCCTAGTACCCAAGGAGCAAAGACCCAACTGTTAAGCCTTTTGGAGTGTGCTAATAACTGATGTTCTGCCTCCTCCTCTCATGTCTACTTAGTAAACAAACCACTACTCACTGTTTCCTGAGTGTTTGCCAAAGCTTACCACTTTTATACTTTTGCTCATGCTGTTTTTACGTCCCATTGTCCACAAGCAAAAGTTTTTCCTTTGTCAAAGACTTGGTCCAAAAGCTACCTTTCCTGATGCCCCCAGTTAGGAGTCAGAAATTTTCTCTTTCTCTCTCTCCTAACTTTATCCCTGACTTCTTCCTCTATGGCACTTGTCACTTTTAATCTCTTATTAGCAGTGTGTGTATTATATCAGTGTATTTAGTAATGCCTGGCACTAAATACATTTTTCTTTAATAAATAAATGTATGACTATATACTAACTCTAAGTTCATTAAGGGGAACTAGGTTTTACTCATTTTCTACTCTGCACAGCACCTAGCACGATAGTTTACACAAATAAGATGTTCAATAAGCACCTGTTATATGAATAATGATGCTGTCATCATGAAATGTCTAGCACTTGGATTCAATTCTTCCAAACCATTACTGTTAGTCAAGGAAGTAGTTCAATGTGGCAGTATTAAGAGCTGGGGCCTTTAAGAGGTGATTGGGTCATGAGGGCTCTGTCCTCATGAATGGATTAATCCATTAATGAACTAGCAGGTTCTCAGGAGAGTAGGCCTTGTGGCTTTATAAGAAGAGGAAGAAAGACCTGAGCTAACTCTCTGTAGAGAGACCCCACCAGCAAGAAGGCCTTCCCCAGATGTGCCTCCTAGACCTTGGACTTCCAGCCTCCATAACTGTAAACAATGAACTCCCTTTCTTTATAAATTGCTCAGTTTCAGGTATTCTTTTATAAGAAACAGAAAATGGACTAAGACACACCCTAAATCAGAATTTTTACTATAAACAGGAGATAGTTCTTACTATCTCCACTCCAACTACTGTACCATACAAGCCACTATCATTTCTGGGTTAGACTAATATCACAGTTGGTTAACTTAGTTCCCAGTCACCACCCCTGCTCATACCAATTAGCCCATCTTCTGCTCAGAAGTAACATTTCTAAAATGTAAATCAGATCATGTCACTGAATTCCTTAAAATCTTCCAGTGGCTTCCAGAATAAAACTCATTGTCATAGTTCATAAGACAACATGATTTGGTATTGCCTACCTTTCAGACTTCATTTCCCTCCACCCCAACTCTCATTTTCTATGCTCCAGTCATACTAAACTTCTATCCTGTGCTTGAACATGCCAAGTCCATTTTTATCTCAGGGCCTTTGGCTTGCTGTTCCTTACTTCGGAATGCTCTTCCCCAAGATGTTCACATGGCAATCTCTCTTCACATTATCCAAGTCTCAGTTCAAATGTCAGAGAAGACTTCCTTTCCTAACAACTCTGGGTGCATTAACCTTTTTTATCTCCCTAGGAGTACTTACCAGTACTGAAAGTAACTTATTTATTTGTTTTCATATATATTTTGCCATTTCCAGAATGTAATATCCTTGATGGCCGGAGGTCTATCTGCCTCAGCCTTAGCTGTATCCCCAGCAACTTAGCATTCTGTCTAGCAGTCAATAAATATTTGACAACTTACTGACTTCCATAACTATTTATGAGCATCTACTTTTGTGCTAGGGTGTGTGCTAGGTGCTG
>NW_016107691.1:1107411-1116609 GCF_001604975.1 Cebus imitator | reverse complement strand
TCTAAGAGGTAGAGCACACAGTCAAGGCCTTCAGATGCCACATGTGAGGAGTCTGGAGTTATCCCATAGACAATTGGGAGCTACTGAAGAGCTTTAAAGGAAGAAGTTGAATGGGAACATTCAGTTTCCATCTCTGAAGGCAAGAGCAGGTAATACTAAGCCCAAACTCGGCTGCTACAGACAAATAGTCCTGTCAATCTCTATATTGGCCTGGTGGGCACAATCCCCACATCTAAACACCTACCAGACAGATACAGGGCTTTGTCCACCATGTACTCCTCAGCAAAGCGAATGTGGCAGAAATTCTTTTTGCTCTTGCGAATGGCAATGATCTCTCCACACTGCTCAAAAACTTCCACGATGATTTGCTCTGTTCCATTTTCAGGCAGGCCACCCACAAATACTGTTTTGCATCCTGGTGGTCTTTCTCGGGTTGCAGGAGGTGGAAGATCTAAGTTTAAGGGCAAAAACATTTGAAATTAAAATGTTTGCTTGGGACAAAACTCTTCAAAACATAACATTTCCCTACTATCCATGTCAAACTTTTGTCTAAGAGTGTCAGAAGGACATGGCCCCTGAGGTATTCATCTCTGCTCCACAGAAAACTGATTGCGTGAAACTAAAAATCATTTCATTTAATCGTTTGGTGACCATGACATCTGGAGCATAAAGACCCAGTCTGATCTGTCTGTCTCATCCAGAGTCCTTTAGTTTTGTTCCTTACTTTTGTTCTGACAATTCAGCTATGCCAAATTTTTAGGCATTTTTATTAAGAAATTAGTGGGAGAAAATCCCACTCAGTTTACACAGTTATTATCAAGAGTTGTCACAATCAGCGTTCCTGAGACAGGAGTTGTTTAATTCAGATTGTAGTTACTATATTCTCTCTGTTCATGCTTACTGAAGGAACTGATTCAGGATTAATTTGACAATGATGGGGTGCCTACTTACAACAATGCCTACAGCTGTCACAATGATTTGGTTTCACAAAATCAGAGTATAAACCATCCCTTTTATGTTGTTTTTTTTTAAATATCAGTGAGCCTTTCCTCAAATTCCTTGCTGGAGAGGTGAGGTCCAGAGTCAGTCTTGCAGCATTTACAGGGAAATATGAAAGACAGCAGAGAAAATAAGCTTGTCTAGGAAATCATTAACTAAAGTGAGACAAATTTGGCCATAGAGAATCATTAAAAACCTACTTAATGAGATAATTCTCCCTCTGTTTCAAAAAAAATATGCACTCATCTTATACATAAAGCCTGTTCTATCTGCCAGCTCCTTGTTGCTATTTATATGTATTAAAGCATTTTCCAAGTGAACTCCTACAGTCCATAGCCCAACAAAACAAAGCATGATGGTCATGGGTTTTCTGGTGTTGGTTTTGTATCTGCAAGGATTTATTGTGTGTAATCCGTTCTTTTCCATTCAGCTCTTAACAACAATTCTCCTAGCTCAAGATTTGGAGGGCTCAACAACCAGTGATTATAGTTCACATGCAAAAGTAAATGAGTCTTGTTCATAGATTAGGCCAAGGCCCTCAACATGACTCTTATCCAAGTTGGCAAGCAGTTGATTTGGGAGCTTCCTTGGGTATCAGAATCTCTAGCTTCCTCACTTTGCTACTACTCTCTGTCTTGTTGGTGTGGCTAAGAATAATCAGTTCCTCGTAATACCCTCTTTACCTCTATTTGATCAATAAAAGGGGTAAAGGGATTCAGGGAACTTACAAACTTTCTGTTAATTTTTACAAGTCTGTAATTTCAAGACCTCACTGTACTGGTTTTTTGTTCCATATGAGACGATTGAAGGGAAAGAGAAAAGAACCTAGTGAGCAGGAATCTGAAATGCCTTAGTCACAGCCACTGAAGAAGTTGTAATTTTGGCCAAAATGGAGAAGATGAGGTCTAGAATTAAGACTTATGCTTTTGAGTTTTTAAGAACTGGAAGAGATTCGAACCATCACACTCCCAGTGATTCTTAACTCTTGTGGCACATTTGAATCAATCTGGAAGGTAAATAAAGCCTGGACCTTACCCCAGTGGGTCTGATTTAATTAGTCTGGGGGGCAGCCTGTGCATTAGTTTTTTTGATGCTTTTTAAGCTTCTCAGGCAGTTGTAATATGTAGCAAAGGTTGAAAACTATTGACTTAGTCTAAATCTCTGATATTACAGAGGAAAAAGCTGAGTGAGGTTAAATATCTCATTCCAGGTGACCATATTAGATGGAAGGAACAAGAACTTAGAGTAGGTACAGCAAATGCAAAAGAACAGAACTCATAACAACCACTCTTTCAGACCAAAGTGCAATCAAATTAGAACTCAGGATTAAGAAACACTCAAAACCGCACAACAACGTGGAAAATGAACAACCTGCTCCTGAATGGCTACTGGATAAATAATGAAATGAAGTCAGAAATAAAGATGTTCTTGGAAACCAATGAGAATGAAGACACAATGTACCAGAATCTCTGGGACACATTTAAAGTAGTCTCTAAAGGGAAATGTATACCACTAAATGCACACATAAGAAGGGAGGAAAGATCTAAAATTGACACCCTGTTGTCACAATTAAAAAAACTAGAGGAGAAAGATCAAACAAATTCAAAAGCTAGCAAAGACAAGAAAACACTAAGATCAGAGCAGATCTGAAGGAGATAGAGACACAAAAAAAAAACCCTCAAAAATCAATAAATCCAGGAACTGGTTTCTTGAAAAGATCAACAAAATAGATAGATCAATAGCCAGACTAATAACAAAGAGAGAAGAATAGAATAGACATAATAAAGGGGATATCAACTGATTCCACAGAAATACAAACTACCATCAGCGATTACTACAAACACTTCTATGCACATAAACCAGTAAATCTGGAAAAAATGGATAAATTCCTGAACACTTGCACCCTCCCAAGACTAAACCAGGAAGAAGTCGAATCCCTGAATAGACTAATCACAAGGTCTGAAGTTGAGGCAGCAATTAATAGCCTACCAACCAAAAAAAGTCCAGGTCCAGACGGATGCTACCAGACATACAAAGAGGAGCTGGTACCAATCCTTCTGAAACTATTCCAAACAATACAAAAAGAGGGAATCCCTCCTAACTCATTTTAAAAGTTTAACATCATCCTGATACCAAAAACTGGCAGAGACACAACTGAAAAAGAAAATTTCAGGCCAATATCCATGATGAACATCAATGCAAAAATCTTCAATAAAATACTGGCAAAACGAATGCAACAGCACATCAAAAAGCTTATCCATCAAGATCAAGTAGGCTTCATCCCGGAGATGCAAGGCTGGTTCAACATATGCAAGTCTATAAACGTATTCTACCACATAAACAGAACCAAAGACAAAAACCACATGATCTCAATAGATGCAGAAAAGGTCTTTGACAAAATTGAACAGCCCTTTATGCTAAAAACTCTCAATAAACTAGGTATGGATGGACCGTATCTCAAAATAATAAAAGCTATTAACATCATACTGAATGGACAAAAGCTGGAAGCATTCCCTTTGAAAACTGGCACTAGACAAGGGTGCCCTCTCTCAACATTCCTATTCAACATAGTATTGGAAGTTCTAGCCAGAGCAATCAGGCAAGAAAAAGAAATAAAGGGTATTCACTTAGGAAAAGAAGAAGTCAAACTGTCTCTATTTTCAGAGGACATGATTGTATATTTAGAAGACCCCATAGTCTCAGCCCAAAATCTCCTTAAGACGATAAGCAACTTTGACAAAGTCTCAGGATACAAAATCAATGAGCAAAAATTGCAAGCATTCCTATACACCAATAACAGACAAACAGAGAGCCAAATCATGAGTGAACTCTCTTTCACAATTGCCACAAAGAGAATAAAATATCTAGGAATACAACCACCAAAAGATGTGAAGGACCTTTTTAAGGAGAACTACAAACCACTGCTCTAGGAAATAAGAGAGAACACAAACAGATGGAAAAACATTCCATGCTCATGGTTAGGAAGAATCAATATTGTGAAAATGTCCATACTGCCCAAAGTAATGTATAGATTCAATGCTATCTCCATCAAGCTACCATTGACCTTCTTCACAGACCTGGAAAAAACCATCTTAAACTTCATATGGAACCAAAAAAGAGCCCACATAGCCAAGACAATCCTAAGCAAAAAGAACAAAGCTGGAGGCATCATGCTCACCTAACTTTAAACTATACTACAAGGCTACTTTAATCAAAACAGCATGGTACTGGTACCAAAACAGAGATATAGACCCATGGAACAGAACAGAGGCCTTGGAAGTACTGCCACACATCTACAATCATCTGATCTTTGATAAACCTGACAAAAGCAATGGGGAAAGGATTCCCTGTTTAATAAATGCTGTTGGGAAAACTGGCTAGCCATCTGCAGAAAGCTGAAACTGGACCCTTTCTTTACACCTTATATAAAAATTAACTCCAGATGGATTAAATATTTAAACATAAGACAAAACACTATAAAAACCCTAGAAGAAAATCTAGGCAATATCATTCAGGACATAGGCATAGGCAATGACTTCATGACTAAAACACCAAAAGCAATGGCAACAAAAGCCAAAACAGACAAATGGAATCTAAGTAAACTTAAAAGCTTCTGCACAGCAAAAGAAACAATCATTAGAGTGAACTGGCAACCAACAGAATGGGAAAAAATTTTTGCAAGCTACCCATCTGACAAAGGACTATTATCCAGAATTTACAAGGAACTAAAACAAATTTACAAGAAAAAAATAAATAAACTCATCCAAAATTGGGCAAAGGATATGAACAGACACTTTTCAAAAGAAGACATTTATGCAGCCAAGAAACATATGAAAAAAATGCTCATCTTCACTAGTCATTAGAGAAATGCAAATCAAAATCACATTGAGATACCATCTCATGCCAGTTAGAATGGTGATCATTAAAAAATCAGGAGACAACAGATGCTGGAGAGGATGCAGAGAAATAGGAATGCTTTTACACTGTTGGTAGGAGTGAAATTAGTTCAACCATTGTGGAAGACAGTGTGGGGATTCCTCAAGGCTCTAGAAATAGAAATACCATTTGACCCAGCAATCCCATTACTGTGTGTATACCCAAAGGATTATAAATCATTCTATTATAAAGACACATGCATTGTATGTTCATTGTGGCACTGTTTACAATAGTAAAGACCTGGAACCAACCCAAATGCCCATCAATGATATACTAGATAAAGAAAATGTGGCACATATATACCATGGAATACTATGCAGCCATAAAAAGGATGAGTTCATGTCCTTTGCAGGGACATGGATGAGTCTGGAAACCATAATTCTCAGCAAACTGATACAAGAACAGAAAACCAAACACGGCATGTTCTTACTCATAGGTGGGTGTTGAACAATGAGAACACATGGACACAGGGAGGGGAACATCACACACTGGGGTCTGTTGGGGGTGGAGGGCTAGGGGAGGGATAGTGGGGTGGGGAGATTGGGGAGGGATAACATTGGGAGAAATACCTAAAGTAGGTGATGGGGGGATGGAGGTAGCAAACTACTATGGCATGTGTATACCTATGTAACAATCCTGCAAGATCCGCACATGTACCCCAGAACTTAAAGTATAATAATAATAATAAGAAGATCTTGTAGCAAGTAAACCTAAATTTAAATCTTAACTTCATTACTGACTGTATGACCTTGGGAAAATTACATAACCCCTGAAAATCTCTTTCTTCATCTTTAAAATAGGGTTGCTATTCCCACCTTACAAGGGTTATTGTAGGATAACTGATTATATGCTATCTGTATTGCAGGTGGTTCAATACCTACCAGTTGACAGGTTCCCAAAAAACAGCAGTCATTATAGTGTTATTATTATTTACTATTATAGAACCTAGGTTTCTTAATTCCCAATCTGGGACCTTCTAAAGTCCTACCAGAAGTCTGGAGTAGAGTGGTAGCTAAGATATGAACTTTTAAATTTCCAGATCCTTGTGTTACCCAGATGTTTAGATAAGGCTGGGATTGAGAAGGAACCACTCATATGGGTAGAGAAATCTACAGCTATGAAGACACATATGGCTCTGACCATGGAACACAACCCCCCTGCCCCCCCCCACCACCTACTACATAAGGTAAAGAATTTTCAAGAGTATCCATATAGTTAGAGCCATGTTTTAAAATCAGAGCCTTTAGAATACAATCCTGTTTCAGAATAAAAAGGCTTCTTAAGTTTACTATTTAGGAGAATTAGGTGGTAAAGAATCCTTTTGTGAAGCAAATAATCACTTTATACTGTTTAAATTTCCTTTGGTCTACCTTTAGGCCCACTGAGAGACTGTAAAAAGCATCTGGTTACTGCAACAGTTAAATGTAACACTGAAAATGCAAAGGCTCCTTCCCTTGGCTACATTAGTGGGATTTAAAACTTCTGTAATGAAGTCATCATCCTATTTAGATGCTGTTATTCTTCTATGGTGACTGTCTTCTAAGTAAAAGGGCATAAAAACCACTAAGAGTAATGTCAAGAATGCTGGGGATTTATTTATTTTCCTTGGGTAAATGTAGAAAGTTTCTTTGATAGCATTTGCTGAGATTTAGGTGTATGCCACCAAGCAGGGCAATGGGCTATACTATCTTCTTAACGGATAGTACCTGTTCCTTAATTAACAGCTCAAAGCACTTTGTCCGTCTGGGCCTGATTTTCTAATCCCACTGAAATACAGTGATCAGGGCACAGCAATGATAACCCATAGGAGAGCAAATTCAAAGCCCACCTGTTAATCAGGTAATGTGCTAAGCTCTATAGAACGTCAATCACCACTCAGGATGGAGACAAAGAAAAGTTCCATGTAAAAAGATTCAAGATAACTGGGAACATAAAGAACTCTAATCTCTGGTAATGGAAAAGGAGGAGCTTCTAGCAATTCTAATTACACCCAAGCATCCACTCTGGGGAGTTATGTTGGGGCAATTGGAGTCACTGCTAATCTTTGAGAAGTGAGGCAGGAAGCAAGCATAGAGGACCGATAAGCCACTTGAATCTTGCTTTTCAAAGGAGCATCACAGATCACTCAGCTGGTTTGCCAGGATTTATATACTGCAAAGTCTTTGAGTCGATTTTATTAGCTCAAGATTGAAGGTCCCCTGGACAATCAGCAGGGTTTAAATGAATGTTAATGTAATCCCAACTGATTGGAAAAATTAGAAGGCTGGGGAATTTTAAATAATGCTCAATCTACCCACTTTCTCTAATTCTCTTTAGAGCATTCAGCCCTGAGAGTCAAAATGGGGTCTTCCTGTTTTTATATTGTAAAATGAAAACATTACTCTTGCTCTTTTTCTGGCTCCTGGGTATTTTCCCATGTGCCTGGACACAGATAGCAGATGATATTCCATTACTTATTCCCTGTTCACTGTTATTTCCCAGTAGTCTCAAACTGTAACCTCTCCATAGAAGGTCTAATCACTAAAGTGAAAAATCTTGGCAAAATCACATTTTCTGGAGAGATGGTGTTACCCTCTTTTCTTACCACTAAGAACTGCTAACTAGGAATTCAGTAAATCTCTGATGGACACTCTGTGAAAAAAAAAGCGTGCTCCAGGGCACTTCTTTTTTTCCTGTTATATCTCAATTTTCTAGAAGTCAGAGGATGTTGCTTCTGCAACAATGGGGTACTCACTCACCCTTTATCTTCAGGAGAGGTGCTTGGTCTGCTCCACTCTAGTTTGAGCCCTTGACTTTTTAGACTATGTCTGATTTTGCCCAGTCTATATAAGAGAAGTGAAGTCCCTTATCAGACATCTTATGGCTATTTAGTGGTAGAGAGCTGGGATATAAAACCAGGCTGGCTTGTGTCACATCCAAGCTTGAAAACTTACCCATTACACTATAGTGCCTGCTCCAGAGAAGATACAAACCTCTACATGCTACCTGCCAACCAGCCCTTGCTTTTCCTAATGAATTTTAAAGGACTTTTGCCTATGTAAATAATTATTGTGGTAGCTACATTTTTAATGTAGAGATTCATAACTTCAGAGCTGGATGAAGCATTGGAGTTATCCAGGCTAATTTAACCCAATATTTTTGCTTTACAGACAAGGAGGTTGAGACTCAAGGAGGTTATATGACTATCTCCAGATCCCACAGCTAGTTAGTGACAGAGCTGGGAACAGAACACAGTTCTCTTGATTTACAAACTGGTAGCCTGTCTTCTATATTATAATACCATTTTTTTGTACATTTGATGTAGATACACCCAGAAAAGTCTAGTAAGCAGTTGGCTACATGTATCTGAAGCTCAGAAGAGATATAGACTACAAATATAGATTTGGAAGTCATTAGCATGTGGTGGTAATTACCCCATGCTCTTTTGGTTTTCTTTCTAGACTTCTGACTCTTCCTTCTGTCATCATCCATCCAACTCTCCCTCCCTCCATCATTCAACAAATATTTATTGAACACCTACTATATGTAAGACACTTTTCTAAGTGCTGGTAATAAATCAGGAGACAAAAAAGACAAAAATTTTGCCTTGTTGGGGTTTATATTCTACAAATTATATAGTTTGTTGAAAGGTAGTAAGTCCAGTCTGGGCAACATGGTGAAATCCTGTCTTTACAAACAATAAAAAAATTAGTTGGGCATCGTGGAGCATGCCTTTAGTCCCAGCTACTCGAGAGGCTGAGGCAGGAGGATCATTTGAGCCCAGGAGGTGGAGGCTGCAGTGAGCCAAGATCGCACCACTGCACTCTGGTCTGGGCAACAGAGTGAGACCCTGTCTCAAAAAAAGATACATGTTGTATAAAAAATAGAGAAGGTAAATAGGATTGGAACTGTGGCAAGGAGATAAGTTTTAAATAGGTTACCAGGGTCACTGAGAAAGTGACATTTGAGCAAAAATTTCAAATAAGTGAGAGAGTTAGCCACGCAGATATTTAGAGGGAAAGCATTCTGGGCAGATGGAAGAGTTAGTGCAAAGGTCCTATGATGGGAGGGTGCCTGGTGCGTTTTTGAAACAGTATGAAGGTCAGTGTGACTGGAACAGAGCGATTCATGGGGAGGAGAGTAGCAGATGAAGTCAAAGAGACAATGTAGGGGAGAAACAGATCATATCTGACTTTCTGGGCAATTTTAAGGACTTTGGGGCCGGGCGCGGTGGCTCAAGCCTGTAATCCCAGCACTTTGGGAGGCCGAGGCGGGTGGATCACG
>NW_016107691.1:1086394-1107171 GCF_001604975.1 Cebus imitator | reverse complement strand
AAAAAAAAAAAAAAAAAAAAAAAAAAGGACTTTGGTCTCTATTGTGAGTGAAATGGGGAGCCATTCAAGGGTTCTGAGTAGAGAAATGACATGAACAGACTTAGGTTTTAAAAGGCTGTTTTGTTGAGAATAGAGTGTAGGGGGCAAGGGTGAAGAAGGAAGACTAACTAGAAGGCTATTACAATAATTTAGAAATGACTCATGGCAGATAAAAACTAAATCATAGCAGTGGTTATTGGAAGGATTATAGACATATATTGTTAGGTAGGCTGACATAATTTTCTCACAGATTAAATGCATTGTGCAAGGGAAAGAAATCCGTTAAACATTCACTATTTAAGTGAAAATGCCTAAGAGTGATTCACTATAATTTTATTTCCAACATGTTCCGTGTGGAAGGGCTCCAGAAAGGGGTATGCTTGAAGGTGGGCTGGAGGAGAGTGTGAGGAGTATGAGGTCAGGAAGCTGCTGAACTTGACTAAAGGGCAGGTACATGGCAAGTAGAAGCGATGGATTGAAGACAGTCATATGAAGCAGACAGGTGAAAGGTTTTTGAGGTCAGGAGTTGGACTATGAATCTGTGGGCAATGGGAGCCCCAGAACAATTTCATGGTTCTGTATACATGACAAGCACTTGGATGAAAGGTCAGGTGGGACACAGGGGAGGGAATGGATGGCAAAGATACTTTCTAATAAAGCAACACGACTTAGAAGCAGACTGGATGGTGAATAAAGAGATTGTATGAGTCCCTGAATCACAAGATTTTATTGTTGAGAGGAATTTCAGAGGCCATCGAGTGCAAGAGAATATACCAGAGACAGGCAGGAATAAGGAGTGGGGTTTATAATTGATAGGGTTTGGCCCTGTGTCCCTGCCCAACTCTCATGGAGAATTGTAATATCCCATGTTAGAGGTGGGGCCTGGTGGGAGGTGATTGGATCAGGGGGCACATTTCTCATGAATAGTTTAGTACCATCCTTTTAGTGCTGCTCTTGTGATAGTGAGTGAGTTCCTGTGAGATATGGTTGTTTAAAAGTCTGTAGCACCTCATCCCCATTCTCTTGTTCCTGCTCCTGCCATGTGAGACACTTCACGCCATCTTTGCCTTCTGTCATGACTGGAAGCTTCCTGAGGCCTCCCCAGAAGCAGAAGCCGCTATGCTTCCTGTATGGCCTGCAGAACCATGAGCCAATTCAACCTCCTTTCTTTAAAAAGGACCCAGTCTCAGGTATTTATTTATAGCAATGTGAGAACGGACTAACACAATAATCAAGGCCTGATCAGGCAGGGTTGGTGGGCTGAGACGATAAGGGTTCAGTCACACCAAATCCCTGTTCTTCCTGTCCTACCCTGCTCTTCCCATCTCACATTCACAAAGCAATATCTTGAGGCCACTAACAACAATGTCACTTTGCCATGCTTTCAGTAGAAAACCAAGAGAAGCACCTCTTTTAGTGTTTCTCCACCCAAGTATCCAAGCCCCCTTTGAACAAAATTCAAGTTCTAAAACGCAAACAGAACACCAGTTTACTTTAAACTGTGTCAAGAGTGTTATGTTTGAATTCAGTTCCAAGGCTTGTTCCTTCACAGAAGCCACCAATTTACTGGTGCTAGCTACCCTGTAAGCATTCTTAATACAAGGATGAAGAAATAAAAGATGGAGCCATGAGGGAGATGTGTTGCCCTCTCACTCTGTGGCCCTTCCAACTCAGAACTGAAGAGGCGTGGCTGCAGGTGGGGAAAGATAAAAATGTATTTGAGAGATGTCAGTTTGTTTCTTTTACTAGAGATTATAAAAAGTTAGAGCCTCTTCAAGCTATATATTTCTAGATTCATTTGAAGACTGCTCAACAATATCATCTATGTGTCATAAACAAGGCATCTGTGCTATTCTTTAGAAATTTAGAAACTGAACATTCTGTAAAGTCAACTACTGCACCCAACCTGGACATTACAGGTTGTGAGCCATCCTGTTAGCCTGGATGTGTTTGAGACAATGAAAGCCTGCTGCAGGCTGATTATGCGATAAATGAATGATTAAATCAGCAGGATTCTACCCTTTCATAAGCAGGAGGTTTTAGCACTGGTGGTGCCTAAATTCATGGCTTTTTATGTAGAAAAGGTGCTATGAAGAATACACAGCTTTCTCTAATCCAAAAGCAACACACTAAAAGAAAGGTAAAAAAGGCCATTGCCCACTGTAGGAACAGTGGAACAAAGATAAAATGGTGCTGCTTATTCACCTAGGCACTAAACACAAATCCAGGAACGGCCATTTGAGTTGGCAAGTACGGCCTGCAAGGGGCATCTTATTCTCCATTCTCCAATTCTCCTTGTGACATACTAGCTCTTCTCTCAATACAGTCCTCTGAGATGCTGGCCTCCTGGATTTCTTATTGGTTTGGAATGATGTCTCCTGTTGACAACCAAGTTCAAAAACCAGAAGAAAACATAAAGATCTTTTTTTTTTTTTTTTTCTAGCAGAAGGGGCCAAGACAATCTATCCAACCAAGTCTAATTGATTCTAAAATCCTCTGTTATGAGCAGACCATACTAAATAGAATCTGGGTTCCTGCCAGGGCTTAGACCATGATTAACTGATTCTTATTTAAGGTAGGAGATGAAATTTTTGTCTGAAGTCACATGTCAAAGACTCATATTTATCCTGATAGGGCAAGGCCATTTGATCTATGCCCTAAACCACTGAATATATCCCTTAACAAGCAGCTCTAATCTTTGTACTGCAGTGGTGGTTCCCTTGGTATGCCACTTAGTATGACTAGAACTATGGAAAATCATTAATGGTTTGGGGCACATGCAGAATCAGCTTCTAATCATTTAATGTATATAAAACCCCAAATGGGGTTTTTATTACTGGGACATTTTAACTGAAATATGGCCACCATATCTTTACACATGTTTTAAAGTGAAGCTAAGGAGAAGGCTGTTCATTATTGACAAATGGATCTCGAGATTACTTCTACTTGAACTGCACTGACTGGTGGCTACAAGTAGTGTGACTTCGTCTCAATATTTCTCTCTGCACTTCCAGTATGTTCAGTCATGCCTCACTGTCTATTACAGCCCATCAGTTGAATAGCGGTGGTTTGAATGATGTATAAATAGCTGCTAGTAGTGGAAGATTCTTAGCACCGAATGTACATTCTCATGTGCCTCCAACCACACTCTGTCTCTTCCATCATCAGCACGTGGGGCAGTTATGAAAAGGAAAGACTGCAAATGATGGTGTTGAGCAATCTGTATGCTTCCTTCTGTATTAACACACTTGAATTCCTTACCAGACAGCATTAGAAACATGTACCATTTGTACTGCAACCTGCACACAAAAGTCTACTTTTCTGTGCATAAAATTCAACCTTGCCTAACAAGATAAAATTTTTCCTATCTTCTGTTCTCTAGGTGAAGTTTCCATACAAACCACTATGAAGCCCTTAGGTATTCTTTTGAAAAAGAAGAAAGCTTTCTTGTATACTGAAACATTGTGTCTTGTGTAAAGAAAAAAGCAGAATATTACTTGGATTTGGAGGGAAGAGCGTGCAACTTTTACAGTGTATGATCTCTTTTACTACTGGCATATCTGGAGGAATTGGTGGAGGTACTATTCCCAAACCAGGCATCATTGGAGTTATTGGCGGAATTCCAGTCATCATTCCAAGAGCAGGATCAAAGTCTAAAAAAGGAGAAGAGAGAACAATAAATGACACCAGGCAAGGTTTAGTGGAGATAGAATGTTACTTTGTAAGCTCCAAATCAAAGGTCTTTCTAAGACAGAGGCAAAATATTTAACAAGTGTGGTACTTAGTATTCCCAGGTCTTTTTTTTTTTTCTTTTTCTTTTTTTTTTGAGATGGAATCTTGCTCTGTCGCCCAGGCTGGAGTGCAATGGTATCATCTCAGCTCACCACAACCTCTGCCTCCTTGGTTCAAGTGATACTCCTGCCTCAGCCTCCCAAGTAGCTGGGATTATAGGCATGCACCACCATGCCTGACTAATTTTGTACTTTCAGTAGATACGGAGTTTCTCTATGTTGGCCAGGCTGGTCTCGAAATCCCGACCTCAGGTGATCCACCTGACTCGGCCTCCCAAAGTGCTGAGATTACAGGCATTGAGTTATCGTACAGTTGTGCATTTTCCTTTTGGGATGGGCTGTTTTGTTTGACCAGGGCTTATTTAAGTCTCTGCATCTAATTTTGGCATCCAAGGTCTTTCATAGCATGGCCATATCTTGTCTACTGATTTTGCCTCTGCTACTTTCCAACACACACTCTCTGCTCCATTCCGAGAAGGCTTTTTACTGTCCCTTGTACGGGTTTTCTTTCTATAGTACAGCATGGTATAAGAGCACAGAGCTTTGGGGATCAAGCAGACCTGGGTTTTAGGTCTACCATTTGCTTGGCAGGATGAACTTCCATTTGCTCATCTGCAAAATAGGGTTCATATCACCTCCCTTACAGGGGGCTGTGAAGAGTAAACAAAATGATGAATCTAATATGCTGAGCATAGGTTTGATAAATAACTACTCTTTGTGCCTTTGTTCATGTTGTTCTTTCTGTCTGGAATTATTTGAGCCTCTGCAAATTCTCCCCATGCTTCAAGGCCTGACTTAAGTGTCATCCTCCTTGAAGAGGTCTTTCCAGATAATTCTGATTCATTCTTGACTTTGCATCTAAAAGCTGTTGGTTCCATACTTGTTACCACTGAATTTTATTTTATTTTGCACCATCCTTTGTTTAATTCAGGGATGCCTCTAGCATGTGTGGGGGCACCCAAGCGAGTATTTTTTGTGGGGGCACCCAAGCGAGTATTTTTTGTGGGGCCTATCTATGTACACAATTTGATTTACCACTAATCAGTACTGGCAGCATTTTCATGGCACAATCTCATGTGATACCATGAAAGAAATGTCACAGCAGCCAGCTGGAGTGGTTTCCTTATTAGGTCCCTCTTCTGGAACCAAGACTCGGGGGAGGATTCCATAGCCATGAGTCCTGAAACTTCTTGGGGCATCTAGTTCATTGCACATATAGGTTACAGGATTGGAGAGTGTCCCAAGGGGGAGAATTGGGGACTCTGGTACACATGTGTCCAGTTTAAGATTGGGGCTTCTCAGATGATACTGCCAGCCACAGTCAGTCCCAGACAATGGAGGGAAACTCAGAAAATTTCAAGAAAGGTGCTTCTTGCAACCAGAATACAGGGAGGAGATGCTCTGGACCCAGGGCAGCTGCCCTGATGCCACTGCCTGCCTTGGCTCTGGAAGGGGACTTAGAAATTATCCAGGTAGTCATTCCAAACCACAGGGGCTCCTGAGGAGGAGCCCCACTTGCCTGGATCTAAGAACAGTATTGATTTCATTGTTTAAAGCTTGTCTCTGGATCAAAGTGAGATTTCTTTGAGAGAAGGGAGTGCACTCTACATCTTTGTTTCTCTGCTTCCCACTTCTGCCTTCACTATAGAACAACACACAGTGGACTGCAAAAAAAGAAAGTACTGCAGACTGAGGGGTTCTGGTAATGCAGCAGCAGGAGCAGGCCCTACTCAAAAGACTTTACCATGTTCACCACACAGGCCAGAGGGGCAATACCTGTACATATATCCTTAAAGTGGCCCTGAAGTCCCCTGAGTGGCTCTTTTTCTCTAAGATGCTGGAGGAGGTCAACCTCAATAGCAGGAAGAACCCAGGATTCCCACAGATGCATAATCAGGTCTAACAGGCTCAATAAGAGGGAGATCTGTGACTGGGCAGATGGACAGGTGGGTGGCACATGGGCATCCCCTGTTACAAAAGTACCCCAAGCAAGTGAGGGCAATCCCCAGCTTCTCACATGCCTCTTATCCTGTGATGTCAAGACCCTGAAAATGTTTGGAAAGAAAAAAATTTCTCCCAAGAGGAAGTAGTGTTTTTATGAAAATATTTACTTTTAGGCCGGGTGCAGTGGCTCATGCCTGTAATCCCAGCACTTTGGGAGGCCAAGGCAGGCGGATCACAATGTCAAGAGATTGATACCATCCTGGCCAACATGGTGAAACCCTGTCTCTACTAAAAAAACAAAAATTAGCTGGGCACGGTGGTGGGCACCTGTGATCCCAGGTACTTGGGGGGCTGAGGCAGGAGAATTGCTTGAATCCAGTAGGCAGAGGTTGCAGTGAGCTGAGATTGCACCACTGCACTGCAGTCTGGCGAAAAAGCGAGACTCCATTTAAAAAAACAAAAACAAACACAAAACTTCCATGTGCACACATACACACACACAGACCCTCTTTCACCTATGGATCTCATGTCTATACTTCACATTGAAGAAAGTTTCTTAATATCTATGTGCCTCCATTTCCTTTTTTGGTAGAAGTAGGGGGTAAATAATGACATTTAGCTCAAAGGATGAAAGCATAGAACAGATATGAAGATCTCTGGCATGATAGATAGTCCTGATAGATAAGTGTCCTTCTTTCCATTTAAAATGTGAAAACCCACAGTGATAAATGCACTGATTCAGGCATTCATTCCCCCATTCACAAACATCTGTGATCAGCTTCCTATATGTCAGGCTCCATGCAGGTGTTGGGGATGGTGTCTAGGTTTCCCTTTTGATCTCACAGAACTTAAGACTTCTGATACTCTGTCTTCCTATGCTGTAAAATAAGAGCACTATGGTTAAGAATGCCATTTTTGTCTTTGGAAAATTTAATTCCTCATACAGAAGATTTTGGAGAGATTGTTAACATTATCTCATCCATTTACAAACTGTTAATTTTTGTCAGGAAAAGATCAGATTAGATTGTGTGCCAATGGAACAATCCCATCTATTTTTCCTCTCCTACTGAAATGTTTGTCTTCCTTTTATTGTTCTGCCTGCCTCCTTATTGTTATTCATATAGTTCTGTCACTCACAACTCTACCTTACCACAGATTACAGAAACATCAGTTCATTAAACAAGTTCTGCCACTTCGGCTGAGAAGGAAATGCCTGTCTCCATGTACTGTCACTAATAAATTGAGACAAACAGAAAACAAATATACAGGATAAATATAACTCCTGACTGATGTATTTACCACTCTGCTGTTTCATATAATTGCATTAATATTTTATAAATTCATTTAAAAGCAAATGTATTCATGGTATATGGCTAACACCAGAGTAGGTAAACTCCCCCTCTTCCTTTTGTTCAATATGCCAGGAGTTCCATAGGCTATACTGTCCATAAGGGCTTGCTAGAGGGCAGGTTGTACATGACATTTCAAAGGCTTCTATCATGTTGATTATTTCTTTTGTTTATCTTTAACCATTAAGCACCAAAATGAGTGTGGATTTCCAGTGACTACCAAGGAAACCATTTCAATTCATGAGATTTATACATGTATTACAGAACCTGAAAAATCAAAGAAGTCCAGCAATTTAAAACACACTGGGAATAGAACACCAGAGAAATTCTCTCCCTTTTCCAGGTCCCTGGCCTAGCTTGTGGAGTATTACCAACATTGCCACTTATATTAGGAATTCAAACTTTCAAAGATTTGAAATCATAGAAAAGAGTTATGGAAAAGGCCAGGTATTCCTCCAAAGTCCTCTTCACAATAAATATCCTGTTCTGTTTTGCTTTTACAAAACATCTCTTCTAACACCCTTTCCCCACCGCCTTCTTGACTCTTGGCATGGCCATTGCCAGAAAAGCCATGACATGTTGATTTGTATTCCCTCTTTTTTTTTTTTTTCGAGATGGAATCTCGCTCTGTTGCCCAGGCTGGAATGCAGTAGTGTGATCTCAGCTCACTTCAAACTCTGCCTCCCAGGTTCAAGCAATTCTCCTGGATCAGCCTCTCTAGTAGCTGGGATTACAGGCCTGTGCTCCCCTGCCTGGCTAATTTTTTTTTTTTTTTGTACTTTTAGTAGAGATGGGGTTCCACCATTTTTGCCAGGCTGGTCTCAAACTCCTGACCTCAAGTGATCCACCTGCCTCAGCCTACCAAAGTGTTGGGATTACAGGCATGAGCCACCATGCCCAGACTGTATTCCCTCTTCTCATTCATGTACTTCCCAAAGTCCTAGCCCACTGGAAATTCTGCAAATGCTATCTGTTAGCTGGGCCAGCTTGCTCGTCAGACTTGCAACTCTACCACATGATTTCAAGTAATGTTTCCATGTAGCCTTAAGCCTTCCTGCTACCTAGCAACTTGCACTTATTCAACCTTGGCAGAGTTATTATTGTCCATCCTCTGTACACATCTGAGCCAAGGAGTTACAATGGAGGCAAATGTCATTCTGCGCAGCTACCCACTTGTCCCTGTATCTATTAATTCAATATTTTGATGACAGGTCTTCTGTCAGGTATTGTGGTTGCAGAAATGAATAAGACAAAATCCTTGGCTTATACTCTAGTTTGGAAACAACTATGCAAACAGTTACAATGCTGTACCATCAATGAATCACCATAACTGTTTATTAAATGCTTAAAATGTTCTAGGTTCAGTGCTAAGCATTTTATATAATCACATTCTAACAGACCTGTGAGTTTCGATACTGTTATCCTTCATTTTATGGATAAGGGAATTGAGGTTCAAGGGGTGTTTAGTTACGTGCTCAAGTTTACATAGCTAGTAAGAGGCACACCTAGAATGAACCACTATACTGCCTGTCAATGTAGTATGACAATTGTTTCAGTGAATTAATATGATTGCAGATATAAATGAGGCAAGTATGCTGAAAAAATAAGGCATATGAGCAACAAAATGTTTACATACAATTCTTTTTCCCCCAATATGGTGGATTAAAATTGGATATAAATTCTTTAATTTTCTTTCCATCAAGGTAAGGGTCTATGCCCCCACCCCTTTGAATTTGGATGGGCTCTAGAACTGATATAACCAATAGAATATGGCAGAAGGGATGTTGTGTCCTTTTTCAAGCCCAGGCATTAACAGAGATGCAATTTCTACCTTTTGTTTCTATAAATGTGTGCTATGGGAGCTTTGCATCCTCATGTAAGGCTGACTACCCTGCTAGAGAGACCATGTGGAGAGGGACTTAAAGCAAATGGAAGAGGCATCCAGCTGAGCCCAGTCTTGTATGTGTCCTTACCAAGGTGCCATGCACATGAGTGAAGTCTTGAAATCAGCCTGCCACAACTGAGGTATCCCAGTTGATATCATATGGAACAGAAACATTGCCCATTTCAGTCCTACCCAAATTCCTCATCCAGAAAAATCTTAAAATATAAAAAAATGATTGTGTTTTAAGTCACTAGCTTCTAAGGTAGTCTGTCATAGACCGACATATAAGGAGAATATCCAGCATGGCTGGGGTGGAGTGTCATTGGTTAATACAGTTAACAATTTTCATGGAATGGAAATAGAAAGCATCACATAAAGTATCTGACAAAGATATCACATGTTCCTATTTTATCATTCAACCCTTGATAGTTTCTTGTTTCTTGGCAGGCCAGTTCATGCTGGCATTCTCCTTTTTTTTTTCCTGAGACAGAGGATGATTAAGTCTCACTCTTACCATCCAAGTTGGAGTGCAATGGCACAATCTCAGCTCACTGCAACCTCTGCTCCCGGGTTGAAGTGATTCTCCTGCCTCAGCCTCCCTAGTAGCTGGGATTACAAGTGTATGCCACTACACCCAGCTAATTTTTGTACTTTTAGTAGAAACAGGGTTTCACCATGTTGGCCAGGCTGGTCTCAAACTCCTGACTTCAGGTAATCTTACCATAAAATGCCAACTTTTATTTTGTGGCAGGGGAGAGGAATACTAGCTACCTATTAATTGGCTACTTATGAATTTTCAGATTTTATACACTGCATCTGACTTAATATTCACAGCAATCCTAACGGATGGGAAATAATATTATTCCCTATTTTACAGATGAGGAAATTGAAACTCATAGAGATAACACAATAAGGACACATAGTAAGTGGCTCTCACTAAGCATGCAGTCCTAACCATTAGTCTACATAGGGAAAGACAGACACTCTTTGTCATATTTGTATCTACTTACTCAACCTTGTATGTGGGCTTCAAACCTTCCTATCCAGGAGGCTACCCTGGAGTTGCTTATCTCTAAACCCAGAATTTACTATTGAGGTATTTGACACATGCATTGTCACGGTGTTTCAGGGCCTCTTTTTAAAATTCTTTGTTTCAATTTTGGGCCACAAAAGAAGTTGAAATTGCAGCCAGGCCATGTATCAATTGGAGGTAGGCAAAAGTAGGAAGTGACACACATTGATTATCTTGCTTACATTTTCAGAACTGGACCCTGGTTCTTACTGAAAGCCCCTTTAAACCCTCAGAAAAATTTTGCCTGCACTTAATGACTTCCCTCCATCTAAGTGTCCCTGGCCCAATAAAAGCATTTCCAATCTTTTACGTGTTCAAAAGGCCCCTGAGCCCCAGGAGGTAGTTTTTACTCACAGTAAAACCACTGAAATGCAACCACAGATGATTCCAAAATAACTATTTCAAATAGGCTTTAATTATATATTCATAATTAAGCTATTTTATAGCAAGTTATGATTTCAACTGAGCTATATATTTCTGAGATATCATTGTTATTTCTTTAGAGTTCCTACAAAATTCGTTGGAAAATTAAGAATTTTGCCTGCGTACTGGGAAATTTTAACCCATTACCGTCCTGCCTCCTTTATACATAGATCCTTTAAAAGACTTTTTAAGCACTCTTTGTCAGATTAGTATTTACCTATTCAACTTTGTATCTCTCTTCTTATCTGAAGAGAGAACACAGATTTCCAAGGACAGCCTGGCTGAACTGTGAGATGATCCTGGGCTTCTCACTAGCCATCTTAGAGGCACAAGTTCCCAAAGTTTTGTACAATGACTCTCAAATTCTACCAACATCTGTCCTATTTCCCCAAAAGATTATCTGAACACTTGTTTCAGCTCAGTTGGAAAGGTAAGACAGGGCCTGGCTCATGTACAATAGCAAACAAGCTAGCAAACTGGGATTGGTGGGATATATGGCACAATGTCAGTTCACAAAGGTCCTCCCCAAATATCTCATCTTTGATTCCAAATTTCCACCAGTGGAGGTTTATTCCTTTAGTGATAGGTTTTGCAAAATCTCCCTTTCTAGTCCATCTTCCCTCAACTCGTTTTTATTCATTTATACTGTGTTCTTGCCTTTTTAGAGCATTTGACAGGTCCAGAGTCATGCCCTTCAAAGGTGTTCAGCTTTGGAGAGGCATTAATGAGGACATTTCCCACTACATCTGTGGTTCCCAGATTTCTGGATTTTAGAAATGAATAAAATAAAATTATTATATGGAGATTTAAGATCACCAGCCTCTTAATTTGACAAGAAAAGAAGTGGGGGAAAAAATAACAAAGAAACGAACCAATATCCTATTCATACAGTTCATAAAAGAAAGAACATTTTAAAACCAAAAATACAAGAAGTCTGTCATCTTAGAATAAAGGGCAGTCCTTTCAATTGAGCAGATTTAGCTTCATGACAAATTTACTACAGTTTTAGTTTTTACATTTTGCCATAGATGGGTCCTGGCCTACAAACCAGTGTTTGGACTTTTGAGATTACTCAACAGTTTCACTTAGCATGCTCCCCTATATATGAAACTTCCTGCGAAAAATTTCTTTCAGAACTAGAATGTCACACACACACACATTATTAAGTGTCATGAAAAGCTTCTCTTCCCCTGAGGACTGGTATATTTTTTTCTTCACAGAAAATGCAAATTATATAACTGATCAGGTTTCCCTTTTTTGTTTTGGCTGCTTTGTCACAGGGGCAGCTCAACTTCAGAAATCAGATGGGATCCTACAACCTAGATGCCTGAATTTTAATTAGCCTCCCTACCTGGTCTTTGCTTTTTATTCTCATTTATATTTTCCCAGATGCTGATTTTTAAACATTTTTTAAATAAATTATATTTTTTCATATACTGTAATCTTTTTTATAAGCTGCTTCAAAGTCTTTGCTGAATGAAGTAATGTAATTCAACTCATAGTTAACCACTGTCTCCATACTGTATACCCTTGCATACCTTCCAGTCATTGATGCACTATTTCCCTTGCCTACACTGTTCTTAGTTCTTTTATCCTCCTGACATACTTCTATATATTCCTGGACACCTAGCTCAAATGTTACCTCTTTTGTGAACCTTCTCTGACCACCACCATCTAGCTAGCATTTCTCCTCACCACGCTTGGGCTAAAACAATGCTTTTGTACAAGTTTCTATTATGTCACTTGCAACATTATAGTGTAGTGATATTTCCTTTGTTGTGTTTGCTACTGCAACTTGAGCCTGAAGGCAAGGATTGTGCCATGCTCATATTGGGATACCCTATATCTAGCTCAATATGTTTTCAATGAATGGATGGATAAATAAAAGAACAAATGAACAAAAGGAAAGGAAGGTCTTTCAGCTATTGTCAGTCAAGAGCCAGCTCATACTTGAGTATAGTCTGGATTAGGGAGAGAATGTTGAAGTTCTCAAAGTACTGGAGTCACTATGAGGGTAGAAAACTTTGTCTTTTTTGTTCATTGCTTTCTCCCCAGGGCTTCTCACAGTACCTTCATACCAGGAGGCTTCAGTGAATATTTCTTGTATGAATGAATGAATAAGCAAATGGTTTCACTCTGCTCCTTCTCCTAATAGTTTCCATGGGGAGTCTTTTCTCTTTTAATGATTGTTCCTATCACTATGCATTTATTTATTTCAGCTAGTTAAGGTCACGAAATTCTTATCTCAAAGATCCTCCAGTCCTTGAGCTTCATGTACTCTTCCAAAGGCTTTAAATAGTTTAAAATATTTCCACATGAAAACAGCTCTACAGCATTTATCTATACAGACTCTGATATTGAGCGCTTCACTATCTATTTCGTGGAGTAGTCCCTGGGAGACGGGACCCGTTCTTTGCAGGGACCTCAATACACAGTCTTTATTATGTTGACCATCTCCTGTTTGTTCTTTGTTCTTCTGTGATAATATTGTTGTTGCCAGTACTCAAGTCAATACCATGATGTGCTTGTTCTCAAAGAAAAATATGACACACACAAAGATCATGTAAAGTCATATGTTTTTGTTGATGTAAAGTCCTTCTGTAATATCCACAAGATAAGTAATTATAACATTTTAAATATTTTTAGCTATACCATATAGAACTCATCCATATTCATAATAGTAGGGTCCCAATTATGTTCAAACCAACTAATGACACCTCGGTCCTGTTTTTGAAAGGATGACCTGACACAACAGCTACCTGCCAGCTGTTGTGTAAGTGCAGGAGCTTGACGGCATGGTGGAGGCTTAAATGGATATCTCAAGGTGTAGACATGCTCCATGGTGAATCTTGAGAGTACCATCCATAGGTAGAATTCAAGTTTGCTTTGGAGAGACATTAATTTTATCTGGTATATATAATGTTTACATATTGTTGGTTCTTGGATGATGAACAGTGCTCTCCTTTCTCACTATCTCAACTTTTTTGCCACTAAAAGCATACTCTATTTGTGGAAGATATTAAAAATAATACAAACCGAAAGCCAGGACTTCCTGAGGAGCTTGCAGAACAGTAGTCTGCCATGTGTCATATAAACTCCTTCTTTCTTTCTGTTCCCATCAGACTTGGCCTGTTGAGTCCAGTGAGAACTATCTCCTTAAGAATGAGTAGGGCTTTGCTCTGGGAATAAGGTCCATGAGTCTATATTTTCAAATATCTCTCATTATGGAGACGCAGTCAACACAGCAGAGACATTATAATGAGAGACTCTTCTCTTTTCGGACTTCACAGGCTCCATACTTGGCTTCTATGGATATTTTAATTGAGGTAAAAATAAAGGAAGCAGCAGGCAGTATTCAACAAGTATCTCTTAATGGGTCCATGCTTGGATTCATCTGGAATGATTGGGGCAGAACAATGTTCTTTAACCAGAAGGCCTGACTCTTTTGGGTTTCACTAACATTAGTCTTATTGACCAGCTTCTCACAGCAAATACTCTTGCAGGAAAGACAGCTGCCAGCCAGAGGGGACCTCCTGATCTGCCATCATTATGGATTAACTTTGTTGAACCACAGCTGTACAAACTGCCATGTTAGTTGAAAGGGAACTCCACAACAAACTTCAGACATAGCCTGTCTCTACTCCCTACTCAATGAATATAATAATTATGCCAGACATTGCCTTCACGACAAATATATGTCCAAGAGACTCAACATCCATAACAGTATAGATTAGAGGTCTCTGGGGGGAAGTGAAGGAAGCTTACATATCACTTGTTTTTCATCAATGTCAAAAGACTTTTCTATTGTCACAGACAGGCCAGATGAGACAGGACAAAGAAAAGTCTTCTGGCTCAGTAGGAAATCTCCTGAAGGCATAAAAGTAGCTGAATTACTGAGCCTTTGATGAGTGACTTCAGGCAACAGTTCCATGAGGCTTATTTGCCACCTTTTCCATTTTCAGAAATTTTGGGGTATGGGGAGCTGATTAGGGAAACATGGTTTACGATTATTATTATTTTTGAGATGGAGTCTCACTTTGGTTACAGGCTGGAGTGCAATGGCACAATCATGGCTCACTGTAACCTCCACCTCCCGGGTTGAAGAAATTCTCCTGCCTCAGATTCCTGAGTGGCTGGGATTACAGGCACACACCACTACACCCAGCTAATTTTTTGTATTTTTAGAAGAGATGGGGTTTCATTATGTTGGCCAGGCTGGTCTGGAACTCTTGACCTTGTGATCTGCTCGCCTCAGCCTCCCAAAGTGCTGGGATTACAGGTATGAGCCACTGTGCCTGGCCTTTAGGGAGATATTTTAACCCATTGGTTAAAACATAACATCATTAAAGATGGCAAGCACTCTGTCCTCCAGACCTTGGCAAGAAGAAAGGTAGGCAGCATTGGAGTGTCATGCCAACCTTCCATTTCTGTGAAAATCCCCACCAGATTTATAAGGAGTAGGCATCAGCACTGTCAGATATATACTGCTGTCTTCACCTGTCACTGTCCAGTGTTTCACCAGGGAAAAAATTCACCATTGCATTCACTATCCTTCACTGTTGTTAGGGTAAAGACAAGTCATCATTCAACTTTTTGTGAGCCATATCGCATATGTGAACTTAAAATAATAATAGGAATTACAGTGAGCCAGGCATCATTCTAAGACTTTATGTGTATTAATGCATGAATCCTCATAACATCCCTATAACATAGGTGCCATTATTATCTGCATTTTACAGATGAATAAACTGAGGCATAGAGAGGTGAAGTAACTTGCCAAAGGTCACACAGCTAGTTAATGACAGACAGAGATTTGACCATAGGCGGTCTGGGTCTAGAACCCATGTTCAAATCTCAATGGTAAACTACCTTCCTAAAATAATACAGAGATGAGAAAAACCAGTTCACACATAACTTAAGTGATTTTATACATAGCTTTACAAAGTATATCTTGGCTTCATGTTATTGCCCCATGCATCTTAAGACAAGAAGGGAACTACTCAACTAATACCAGCATTTCTAAGACCAGGTTTCCAGAGTCAAGTAACTTTCCCTGGAGCATGGTGGCAGTCAGTTTCACTGAATTACAGGTCAAAGAGAAACCGTTTCTTTACAGTCCTTAAGAAAACAAGATGTGAAGAAGGGGGACAAAGGTAGAAGTTAAAAATACTCTTGAGGTTTCAAATGTCTGGCTGAAGCTGGATGTGCAGAATACTCATTAGCATTGACAGTGGCTGCATAGCGTCCAAATACTTTCAATTTAAGTGGGAGCTTTGCAGTGATTTGAAGAATGTATGTTAGTACTTCCTTTATATCAAAGAGCATATAGTACTGCTAAGAGTAGTAATAATGATGACAGTTTATCTTTATTGGGTGCTTATTATATGGTAAGCAGTGTGCTAAGTATATTATTTAATGTCCACAGCAATCCTATGAGCTAGGACACTATGATTATCTCTATTTTACAGATGAGAAAACTGAGGAACAGAGAGGTCAAATAACTTGCTTGAGGTAACACAATAAGTGGCAGAGCAAGTACTCAAATCCAGGTAGTCCTCTGACTTCAAGGCCTTTGTTGTTAAGTACTAAGCAAGACACTGTCGCTGAAGAAATAGCCCTCTACCACACTGTTAAGAAAACTTACCCTAGTCATCTAGCCTTGCTATTGACCCCAGCTCAAGCTTTGGGTCTGTAATGATTGCTTGGTGACATTTTTGTTCTCAATGCTAGGCCTTTCTTTTTCCATGTTACGGATGGGTGGCTAAGTATTGAAGATTACTTTGTGAACTTAGATTTATGCTTATATATGATAATTTACAAATCATATGCTATTAGTTAACATTTAGTCTCCTGGGCTTTAGAGCACATGTGGCCTCAATATTTTTCCTGGGATATTTATGCATATTTATCAAAAACTGGGAATAAGTCAAATTAGATTGTCTACTCATCTTAGACTAAGTGTTGTGACTTGGGGACACACCACATGGAGCTATAAAATAATATATATTTTAGTTTGAATTATATTATAATCAAATAATAAAGAGGTATTAAATAAAAAACTCATTACTTTTTTAGAAATGTCTATGAGCAACATATTAATAAGCTGCCATTTTTGAGCTCCTTCTATTGCCAGACATTGTGGTAAGCATGACTTAATTGTCATAACAATCCTAGGAGTTAAGTACTATTAGTCTGATTTTGTGGATGAGGGCACTGAGTCTCAGAAGCTACACAACTGCTTGAGGTAAAATCGTGAAAGAAACAGGCTTGGAAGTCAAGCAGACTGAATCCAGAACCTGACGTCTTAACCACTCTGCAATACTGGTTCCTACAGTAACATTCACTGATCCCAGATTGGCCCCACTAGTCATTCAAAAGCTAAGGCGATCCATGGTCCAATCATTCTAACTCTCAAAGGATCCCTGGTTGTTCATTTCAATTGTGGTTGGTCTAATGCAGAAGAATACAGTCTGGTGAACTACAACCTATGATATGAATTATAGTTTGGCAGAGTTCTTCGCACCTACCACATATAGAATTTAGACTTCTTTTTTCCCCTCCATCCATTTATTATTCACGTACCTTTTTATCTTCATGCTTAGTTGCTTTTATGCTTGTTTCTTAGCTTTTGATGCAATCACATTTCTTAATTCACTATTAGTGTTGCTGTCCAGCATACCTCACCCTCATTATAAGGATTTAAAATCTGGGCTGGAATTGTGAAATAATGTTTTGGCGGGGTGGTAGCTAACTATATAAATAAGTGGCACAACAAAATGGCATTACTCTAAATCTGTTTATCAACTTTAATGTGCTTGCAAAACACCTGGGGATCTTGCGAAAATGCAGCTTCTGATTCAGCAGGTCTGTGCTGGGGCCCGAGATTCTGGGATTCTAAGTGGTTCCCAGGTTATGCAGGGCACACTTTGAGTAGGAAGGTTCTAGATTGGCCTGGTCCTGTTGTGCTTTTAAGTAGAGTCACAATTAAATGAATCTGGGGAGATTAATGCTTAGGTTGTTTAAAAAGCTGCCTCAGGCTCCCTGAGATGGCAATTCCAAAATGTCTTCAAAAATTCCTTGTAAGGATTAATTAGCTCCCACTGTCCAGGAAGCTTTTTTGTGTCTAAACAAAACCCTTCAGGTGTTGTGATGTTTTGCTTCTCATTTTATCTTTAGTGGAGATGGAGTTAGTCCACCATGCCCATTCTATGATGGTTACTTTGTGTATGTGTGTGTGTGTGTATATATATATATACACACACACATACACATGTGTGTGTGTGTTTACACACAGTTCTTCAATGTTAAAAACAGTCTCTGGGCTGTCCTCCACCATCTCCTCTCCTCTACTCTAGGAATCTAAGATTTTGGAGATATCTAAGTCAGTTCTCTTTTTGTCTCCATGTTTATTTGCCTCTTCTATAAAATCTATAAAATTACACAAGCTTTGTAATTCCTTGCCAAAATCCTGTTGCCTTGTATTTCAATGAGCTGTTTAAAGCTTCAATGATCCTAGCCTGCATTGGATATACCACTAGCATGTCCAAAGTGCAAAAGGGAGTATACTAGTAACTACCGGCCACCCAGACTATAAAGCTCATATTACAAAAATGCACACTCTAGGCAGAATCTGGTAAATGTCAACTTCAAAATAAGTTGTGTCATACTGCTATATTTATTTCCACATGGTCAATAAAAATAAGCACTTGTGAGGTGATTAAAAATAACATACCAGGTAAAATTGGTTGTCCAGCAATTCCCAGTGGTGCCATTCCAAGATTATTCATTGCTGTGGCCCATGCAGTTGGATCCGACATGGGCAGTGTCATTGCAGTGGAATCCACATTCAGAGTTCTACTGTTATCAGCTGAAAAGAAATGACAAGCAAAATGTGTGCTAAGGTTTTAGCATGTAGTTTACTTATAAACATAAATTCTGGCAAAGTTTTTAGAGAAATGGCCGGATGGACAAGCGGTGGATAAGGCCTCAATACTAGGTTTCTTACAAGGGTTAAAACAATACAGCTTGAAGTGGTAGGAAGCCAAGGAATTTGAAAGCAATTTACCAGATGGCATTTTAGTGTAAGTGTTTCCTTTCTTCTCTCCCTTTCTTCCTTTTTTTTCTTTTTTTTCAAGCATACACAACACAGGAGCTTGGAATGACTAAGAAGTTTCCTATTCTTCTCATAATCTACTAGCATATGATTACTTCAGCAGCTTACATCCAAACTACTCATGCATATAAAGCAAGAAAAAACATCCTAGGGCTCCTGTAGTTGGCAATAAAAGATGAAAATTATACTCCTGATATAATTTCATGTCTTTGAGGCAGTACTATTGAATAGAGCTGGACACACAATCAGCAGACATCAAATTAGCTGAATGACAATTCTGGGGGTTAGGGGAACAATGAAATAAAGCAGACCAGAGACATGGTTCCTGCTCTCAAAGGTTGTACAATCACATTGAAGAGACTGTTGATGATGGTGATAATTATTACCATTATCACCACCTCCACCCATTACTACCTCTAGTGAACACTTACTGTATGCCATGTAAATCACTTAGGATGTGTCATTCTCATTTAACTTTCAGAACAAACCTGTAAGGTAGGGACTATTTATATCTCCATTTAATAGAAGTTTTAGAGACATTTAAGGGAAATTTTGAAAGGTCAAATATATTGTCCAAGGTCATACAGAATGTATAATTTTTAGCCACTATGCTTTACTATCTCCAGTTAAACAACTAGGAAACAACGAAAGACTCAATGATTTAAAACAGAAATATTACTGAAGTTGATAGTATGCAGAGCTACTGCGGCCTGAGTAAGCAGGAAATACTTCATGGAGAAAATAAGACTTAAAAGAATGGACCAGATTTATATAGAGCATGTTATGAGTGATTAGTAGTTATTAGACAGGTAAAGGAGAAGGGTCAGACATCCCAGGAGCAGGAATGAAGATAAGCAAAGACATTGAAACAGGTTTTATAAGCATGTGCATGTACACAGTGTCGGGAGAGATATATTCATGAGTCATCCAAGCACTAACAAACTTTCGTTTTGGGAAGTTTTCCTCTGACTACTGATAGCCATAGAAAAAATCTTTCTACGGCTTTTTTCCTACCTCCAAGTACCTACTTCAGCCAATTACAACCCATGAAGGCAACTCTGTTCTAATAGTAGCTTGCTAAAGTCCAAGGCAACATCAGAGATGACCCTTGCCAGGGTTGTTTATACATGTGCTATTTTGGTCACTGATTGGTCAGAACAAGCAAATATAAATGTCTAAAAACATTATTTCTGAAATATTAGTTTTTGTCATTCTTCTGTAGTGCCTTTGCCTCCTCCCCCTTAATCCCCCCTACACATACACACAGTGATTGACGGCACTAAGTGTTCATTAACTACAGTCAGAAGTTACATTTCAGAGCTAGTGATTTCTCCATCTGTAAGAATTTTAGTCATAATAATCAACTTTCAGTGTTCTCTCACAAAGGCATATCCAAAGGCTAGAAACAGCCTCCTTGCAAATAGTATCAAGAAAACAAACATGGGGTACTGAATATCCTTTGGGTTTTGAATTTACATAGTGATAATTAGTCTACTTGGACTTCCAATCCCCCAGCTAGGGGAGATAAGATTTTAGAGAATGTTATAGCTGAAAGATACCTTTAGACATTATTGAATCTGCACCCTGATTTTCTCTGGTTGCTGAAGAATCATTCCTAGAAGAAATAGGTAGGTTTAGAAGGACTGGGACCCAATGCCAAAAATAATTTCTTGCAACAGTTTGGCTACTCATTGGTTCTGCAGTCCTGAGAAATATTAAAACAAACAAACAAACAAACAGGAACACTTCTCAGTAAAGAATTTTGAAGTCAAAGAATGAGAATTTATAATGTACCAACCTAGCCAAACTCTAGACTAATTTGGGGCGGGATAAGTGTTTGGGGGAAGGCAATGATCTAAATTATTTTGAAGGAAAACACAGCATTGCTATTTTCAAAACATATTGTAATTCACAGTGCTTGCTAAAATGGTAGCAAGTAGAGTTCCTGCTATGCTTGTTTATAGGAGCAGATAAGGAACATGTGTAATTAACAGCATTATTTTGCCTCAATGAATGTGGTTTTTAAATTCTTTTTTTTTATCCCATTTATTTTATTGCATTTTAGGTTTTGGGGTACATGTGAAGAACATGCAAAATTGTTGCATAGGAACACACGTGGCAGTGTGATTTGCTGCCTTCCTCCCCATCACCTACATCTGGC
>NW_016107691.1:1075444-1086359 GCF_001604975.1 Cebus imitator | reverse complement strand
CCATGTGTTCTCATTGTTCAACACCCGCCTATGAGTGAGAACATGCGGTGTTTGATCTTCTGCTCTTCTGTCAGTTTGCTGAGAATGATGGTTTTTAAATTCTTAAGAAGTTCTGCTTTAAATGTCCTTCTTATCTCCCTTCCCTACCCTAACACCTGTCTCCACCTGTCAAACTCTCACTCATTTTTGAAGGGTCACCTCAAATGCTACCTTGTTTATGAAACTGACATGGCCACGTTGGGAAGGGCTACCTGGCAGAACCTCCCACTGACCTGCACACTTGAGGTGGGGCCTTGCAAGTTCATGTGTTTGCAGCAGAAAGGAGCCTGGTCCCTCCTCTTCCTGAGTGGAAGCTGGGATTCAATCTGTGAGGCAGGAAACACACCAGCGGGACTCTGGCTTTGCAGAGGGTTCCTGTTTCCCTTTTTTACCCAATAAATTCCATTTTTTCTCACCCTTCAAAGTATCTACAAGCCTAATATCTCATGGTCGTGTGACAAGAACCTGGTTCTTGGCTGAACTAAGGAAAATGTCCTACAACAAAACCACCTAATTGTAATTAACTACTTCTTCTGAGGTGTTCTTATAACATTTTATCTAGAATTTGATTTTCACATGTTTTCTCATTCTCTCACTCCTTCCCTGCAAACTAAACTTTTTTGAGTCTTACTATATGCAATGTTATTTTGCTAGTAACTAGGAATACAGAGATGAACAAAACTCATTTATGCTCTGGAAGAATTCAAAATATAGTGAGAGACACAGACATATAAACAATCCAATATAAATTATTATAATAAGTACTGTAATAAAACCATGACTAGAGTGCTATGGGAACACAGAGGAGTAATGAAAGTGCTGGAATGGGATTGGGTATATGTGTTTCTGGTTGTGGGGCGGAGAAGGAATGCCAGGGAAGCCTTCACTGGGAAAGAATCATTTGAAATGAGTCTTTAAGGAGGGACAGGATTTTCTTTCAGGTAGTGAATGGAAGACTGGGGTAAAAAGAGCATTCCAAGAAGCAAGAAGGACTGAGCATTTACCGTTGACTGCCTTGGATTATTGTTATTGTATACATGTCTCCATTCTGCTGGCCTGCATGCCTCTTTTAGGTCAGGGACTGGATTTTAGGCATTTTCTTTCCTTATTTCTTAGTTTAGTGTCTAGTATAAAGTAGGTATTCAAGAAATATTTAAATTAATGAAGAAAATGAATTTACATTGATCTGGGGAATGATAAGCAATCTATACAATGACACTCATTGATTATTTGTATACCTTTTCAGAATGACAAATTGTCTTGAAGAGATGGCACATTGCTAAGCCAATTCTTTCTCTAGGACAAGTGAATACTTGTAGAAATTTACTTAGTTACAACCAGGGATAAATATGCCCAACTAATAATTCAGTTTGATCTCATTAGCTATAATCTTTTTCCCATATCGGCATAATCATACATAAAAGCTTGCAAAATTTTGTTTTCAAAGGAAAATCCCAGATGATTACCTCTGGCAGCAATCTGGATTCAAGGTCCACAGTAACAAAACATGTTGTGCTAAGCATCTGTTTAGAATTATCACTTAGTGGTGGAAAATTTAAGTTCTGGCCTGATCCACTTTCCAGACTAGAAATGGACATCTAGTAATTTTCCCCTGAATCCTACAATCACTGGCAGCAACCAAGGATATTCAGAAGGTGAGTGCTACTGGTTGTCAAGTGGTCTTCAGAATACCTACCCCAAGTCTGAAGAACATGTCCTGCCATGCTGGTTTTCCTATTCTGCTGTGTGACAAGTTCTCAGGAGGTCAGAGATTGTAGACTGGTTGTGAATAAGTGCCTTCTATGTAATTTGGTTGAAGATGTGGCACTTTGGAATAAGCTCATTAGCACCAAAAAGAATAAAAGGTTTAGAAGTGATCATCTACTTCAACTTGGTATTATTCTATAACTATCAAATCTCTGCCATCTGTATTGTTTATGCATCACTGATTAACTTGTCAATCACTGTTAAAGTTACTTGATTTTAAAGACTACACACACACACACACACACACACACAGACACACACACACACATTATTTCCTTTGAAACAAAGACAACAGTATGTTGGTGCCATCTCTTTAACTGTATTCTTTCATTAAGACAGAAACTCTCCTTCTCTGATGATTTACTCTCCTACAATTCTCTTATGTCTGGGTGTATATCCACTGTTTTTTATGCTTACTGTAATTTTGTTACACATTATTGTGCAAAGTTGAGGAGAATCACTCAGGAGGCTGAGGCACAAGAATCACTTGAACCCAGAAGTTGTTTTTTTAACCAACAAACATCTATTGAAAGCCTATTAACCACAGGAAGAAATCTCGTCTAATCATCAAGAGCATTGGTTTGGGAGTCAGGTGGCTCTGGACTAGAGTCTAACTCTACTACTTAGCAACTATAATGTGCTCATTCACTTTCTTTCTTCTCCTCTTGCCTGCCTGCCTTCCAGTCTTCCTTTCATATTTAGCATACATTCACTGAACATTGTCTATGTTTCAGGCAGTATTGTAGAAGTTGAGGATATTAGGGTGAGTCAGAGACCTCATTCTTGCTCTTGTAGAACTTATACTCTAATCCAATAGACAGATATTAAAATACAAATAAATAATTATAAAATAATTACACATTGTAGTGTTATGAGCAAATAACTGGGTTTGATGAAAAAATGGCAAGCCATTAAATCAGGATAATGAAAGTATCCGCCTTATAGGTTTGTTGAAGATTAGATAATGTGGGTAAAGAATTTAGTGTGTCTTCTGGCTCATATTGAGCACTCAGTAAATGGCTACAATAACATGGTAATAACTATGATAAATGATGAAGAAGTGGTCCCAGGCTTTGAGGGGCTCCAAGTCTACTGAGAGAACCAAGCATGTACATGAATTACTAGAATACATTGTATGAATAATGAAACTGAGGCATAGAGAGTTTAAATGATCAGCTCAACATTACACAGCTAATAAGTGGTAGAACAGGAATATAAGCCCAATCAGCTCTGATGCCAGTGCTCACAGTGTTAATCATCACACTAAACTGTCTTCCAAAGAGCCCATTTATTTTGTGTTCTCCTAGCTTGTTGAAGACATTGCTATTATGACCCTTACTACATTATATTTTTCTGATCTTCTTCCATGTCTGTCTTTCCCCAGAAATCACTTATTCCTCATTATTCCTAGTACCTAGACACAGTGTCTGACATAGAAGAGATGTTCAACAACTATTTTAAACAAATACATGAGGAAATATATTAGTATAAAAACAGTCCTCCACAGACATTCTTTCCACCAGAAGCAGGTGTCAAGCTATTCAGAACAGGATACTACTCAATTATTGTATTAAGATAAAATCTTTTTTGGAGGGTTTCTTTTGAGGGGTGAATGTTAGACAAAAATTTTAAATGGAGAAAGAAAGGAAGATAAAATGGTGACAATTTGAAGTATTATAATCCTTACATGCTGATAATGTAAGAAATTCATAATTACGGACACACAAACTTCAAGGAAGATAAATTTGAGGATGAAGAGATAGCATTACTGAGAAATTCTTCACTTATGAGAAGGAACTGAAATTTATTAGAGAATTTAAGTAATTAAATTTACTAAAATAAAAGTCCATGTAGCAGCTCTATTTGTTAATTCCTTGAGGCCAGGGGACATTACTTTTGTATCCTTTACTGTGACTAGCTCAAAGTAGGTGCCAATAGTGTGTTTTTAGATAAGAGAACGCTACAAGAGCTTGCATAGCATATTTTATAGACCCATAGCCATCTAAAATCTCTTTGCATTGTGTGGTCCTAAATTGTGAACTTAGCTCTCTAGTCATTTCCGCAGAAAGGAGATAGTAGTCTTGGCTGGGCGCAGTAGCTCACGCTAGTAAATCCCAGCACTTTGGGAGGCCGAGGTGGGCGGATCATTTGAGGTCAGGAGTTCAAGACCAGCTGGATCAACATGGTGAAACCCCATGTCTACTAAAAATATAAAAATTAGCCAGGTGTGGTGGCACATGCCTGTAGTCCCAGCTACTTGGAAGGCTGAGGCACGAGAATCACTTGAACCCGGGAGACGGAAGTTGCAGTGAGCTGAGATTGCACCACTGCACTCCAGTGCAAAAAAAAAAAAAAAGAAAGAGATAGTGCCATGTCCCAAGGGTGGGACATGGGACATCAGGCCTCCAGAATATACTAGGATTCAGATAAATGGTGAATAATAGTTTCTTTTTTATATATATGCTTTAAATTCTGGGATACAAGTACAGAACGTGCACGTTTGTTACATAGGTATACACATGCCATGCTGGTTTGCTGCACCCATTAACTTATCATCTACATTAGGTATTTCTCCTAATGCTATCCTTCCCTTAGCCCCCTAGTCCCCCATTGCCCAACAGACCCCAGTGTGTGATGTTCCCCTCCCTATGTCCATGTGTTTGTTCTCATTGTTCAACTCCCACTTATGAGTGAGAACATGCAGTGTTTGGTTTTCTTAGTAGTTTTAATGATAGCAATTATAATAAGACTAATAAGAGTTAATATTTATATAATGCTTACTATGTAACTCACACTGTTCTAGCCACTTTATGTATATTAATTTAAGACTCACAACAATCCTATGAAATAGGTCCTTTCATTATTCCCGTTTTACTGATGAGGTAACAGAACAGAGAACTTAAGCAAGTTATCCATAGTTATATAGCTATCTTGCAGTGGAGCCAAGATTCAAACTCAGGCAGTCTGGCCCCACAATTCATGCTCTTGACCACTATGCCCTACTAAATTAGGGGATTCATCAAGTTACATAATATTTGAGCTGAGGGCTTTATCATTATACAGATGGGTGCTCTCAATTTCCTCTATTGCAGTGCTAAGTTTGCCCCCCAGGGGACATTTGGCAATATCCGGAGACATTTTTGATTGTCATACCTGGCAGCAGGTAGTTGCTACTGACATCTAGTAGAGGCCAGGGGTGCTGCAAAACATCCCACAACGTATGGGACATCCCCCTACAAGAACAAATTATCTGGCCAAAAATGTCAATAGTGCTGAAGTTGAGAAATCCTGTTCTACCACAGCAATTTTTGTGCGTTCTTACTGGAAAACATCTTTTACCCCTGGTTTCTTCCACAATCCTTTCCCATCTGTCACACGTACAGGCAATTCCAACTTATGCAGTTTATGCCCTACCCTACTCCATTATGCTACTGTACAATTAAGACTAATCTGATCAAACCCTCCTCCCTGACCCCATCTCAGGAATCTATTAACACTTTCAGCACGGTTACTTCTATGCTTCACATCAAGGAAATGACCCTTGTGGTGGGGAGTCCAGGTACAATGGAATGTTGATGGGTTGCTGTTTGAGAATAGTCCTGGAAATAGCATTAGGCACAGCATGACAATGGAAAGAGAAAGGACGTTTAGAAAACGCTTGCACAAAACATAGAAGGAAACCTCATTTGTGGCATATCACATAGGACCTCACATACAGTAGGCATTCAAGAAGAATTTGTTGTGAAAGATTATGACACAGGGGCAGGGTTGAGTGTCCTACCAAGGAATAACATTGTGTTTTCTGTTCTATGCCTAAGGGAAAGGAAACAGCAGAATAAATCACATTTGGGATCTGCATTAAGTCTAGGGCTCAAGGCTTTATCTTTTGCTTAGTATTTATGGCTCATGAAGAAATATATTGTGGCAGTGCGGGTTTTATTTTGAATCTCTCTTCATTTTCCTTAAAAATTAACAATCCATTGTTGTTTGTGAACAATGCACTGAAGCCCCAGGCACAGGCCACAGTCCCTCCCATTGTGGATGTCAAGTGATGCCACAGCTTGCATCATGGTGATGCAGGTGAGAGAACTGACAGGGGCTTTTGTAACACAAAGCTCCCAGATGGCTTGAGAGAGATGATGCTATTAGACAAGCAGGATGGATCAAAGAGTCACTCAAGAGAATCAAGATGTCATAACATATTCTTTTTTGAGAAAGCAAAGGGAGATAAGGGAAGGGAAGGCAAAGGGAGGTAAGGAAAGGGTCTTTATATGCTGGCCTATATAGTAGGTAGTTACGTTCACATGAGTTGAGTGTGGCAGGGTGGGGGTTTGAAGAGAGCAGCTTGATCCTCAATGTATACAGATGAGAATCTCGGGGTAGAGGGTGCTTTCACAAACTAAACGTCATCCTGGAAGATTCATTGTTCTAGTCTATAAGCTAGAGGGTCCTGAAGACAGCCACCTCTGTATTGGAGCAGTTATCAAGATATTCAATATTTAAATTAGATCAATTTAAAGCCATGGAGCCAGGCCAGCCCTCTAGATGGCAGTTGCAGTGAGGGTGGGGTTAGGGGGTGGTATAGTGAGGAAGAAGAAGGCCACATAGTTTGGCATATGCCTCTCCGAGGTACTCACATACCCTACATTTATGAAGGCAACAAGATATAGTAGAAGGAATACAGGATGTGGAGCCAGTTGATCTAAAATTCAACCTCGGCTGTACTCCTGACTAGCTCTATGACTTTAGGCAAGTTCCACAAACTTTTTTTTTTTTTTTTTTTTTTTGAGATGGAGTTTCGCTCTTGTTACCCAGGCTGGAGTGTAATGGCGCGATCTCGGCTCACCGCAACCTCCGCCTCCTGGGTTCAGGCAATTCTCCTGCCTCAGCCTCCTGAGTAGCTGGGATTACAGGCACGTGCCACCATGCCCAGCTAATTTTTTGTAGTTTTAGTAGAGACGGGGTTTCACCTTGTTGACCAGGGTGGTCTTGATCTCTTGACCTCGTGATCCACCCGCCTCAGCCTCCCAAAGTGCTGGGATTACAGGCGTGAGCCACCGCGCCCGGCACTTTTTAATCTGTTTATTCACTTGTAGCTGGGGATGATACCTATCTTACATATACTAAGATAATGACAATGATGTTGATTCCCAATATTGATTAAATGCTTATTATTTGCTAAACACTGTTTTAAAGCTTTGCAGGTATTATTAGAATAGGTAACTAGCCAGGCATGAGTGGGGCAGGAGAGGGCTCCCCCAATCCCACCAGGAATGTCAGGTGACTATCAGGTGATAATCAGGCAGTTGTCACACTGCCTCTCTAAAATAATAATTGATCATAGCGCCAGGGAAAGGTACTTTCCCAATAAATTAAAACACCTGGAACTGGTGACTGTATGCTTCCCAATAAGATCTCTGGTATTAGGTGAGTGAGCTTGAGCATGAGCATTAAGAGACAAAATGGTACAGTTTAACTGATATATGACTTTCCAGGGGCATCCCACTGGAAAAGGGAAAAACGCTTCAGGTGAGCATGCGTACAACTCTAGTAAACACACTGCACATGCTAACCTCCCAAGTGCTAGCAGGCTACAGCACATGCAGGCAGCTTACCCTAAGGGAAGAATCAAGGGAAATGGGACACAAGATGCTGGAAGTATGCCAGCATATACAACCCTAAGTCCAAGGTCAAACAGGACACTGGACCTCCAAGATATCCACTTGGCCCTCTTCCAAGTGTACTTTACTCTCTTTTCATTCCTGCTCTAAAGTTTTTAAATAAATTTCATTACTACTAAAATTTGCCTAGGTCTCTTCTTCCGTCTTATGCCCCTCAGTCAAATTCTTTCTTATGAAGAGGCAAGAACTGAGGTTGCTGCAGACCTGTATGGATTTGCCACCGGTAACTCGATACTTCCAGCGCTAACAGTATTCTATAATATGATCCTCACAACAACTCTGTGAGACGAGTGATATTTATCATTATACTCATTTTGTAGACAAGGAATATGAAACACGAAGAAGTTAACAAGCTGCCCAAGGCCACAGATATAGTTAATGTTGGATCAGATTCAAATTCAGGAAGTATGGCTCCAGAGACAACATGCTTAACCACTGAGCTATATACCATCACTGAGAATGCTGAGCCCAATATCTGACACAGAGCAAGTACTTGATCATGATTTTAACCCGACTTATCTTTCCCTTCTTTTTTTCTGGCAAGGAAGAAATCATTCAGATGCCCTGTGGGGTATTTTCGAGCTGCAGCCAAGGGCTTCTTTTGTAATTTCAGGGTGGGCTGGCATGGGCTGAAGAATCACAGGGAAGTACCTGTCAGTTTAAGGTTTTTAGGCAAATTGAGCCAGGAGAATAGGTTGAGGTTGGACTGAGGGGTTCTGGAAGGGCTTCCTCAGCTTCTAAGAGTATGACTGACTCCCCTAGAGAGGCTCTTTTAGGGCCTTTCTGGACTATAGTTTGTAATTGCCAACCCCCTGGCTTCATGGACTTCTCAGATAGCAGTGAACTAATGTTACCTTGGTCTAGAGTGAATGGTTGACTATTGTCCTTTAGTCTAGGATTACATCATCACATTTATTCCACATTTTCTCACCTAATATTTAGATAAAGAACACAAAAAAGCATACATAGGCTTCAAAAAATGCTACCTGTCTCAGCTCCTTTAACATCTGCAGTAATTGCTTGTTAAGTCATACAATTCTTTCCCGGTTTTGAAATAAAAACTCATAAATATTACTGTCAGGACCCTAGAAGTTGTGGTTACTGGTTTTCAACTAGAAATCTTAACATTTAAACCAATCAACCAACTACATTTCAGGTACTGAGCATACTCTTTAAGTTAATGGCATGGCTGCTGGTGGGGGAGGGGGTGGAGAAAGAAAAACAGAGGCATGAACTTTGTAAGTTCCCAAAGCTCTATGATCTGTACTTTCCCAAGGCAAGTTGCATAAAGGTGACTTGGCAACACTATTGCTATGCTCTTGGAAGTCTGGCAAGATCTGGAGGAAAAAACAAAAACAAAAACAAAAACACCAGTCCTGGGGCTAATCCACAAGCCATTTTGCTGTTGCCATTGTTGCTGAAAATCTTTCCAATGTGTTTCATTCCACTTCCTTGACATAGAAAATAGAGTATGACAAGGATAAATATAGCATGAACAAGATCTGGAGTTTGGAGGGCTAGTTTGAACTCTGGCCCTACCATTTACTCACTATGTAGCAATAAGTTCCAAACCATGTGCATCAGAATCACTTTGGGTGCTTGCTAAATAGGCCAATTTCCAGAGTTGCTGAGGTTTTCACCTGGGTGGCACTGGGAAATCTGACTGTTGAACAAGTACCCTAGGTAACTCTTAGTACAAATTTGAGAAACACAGAGCTTCAGTTCTCTTATCTACAAATAAGAATGATGCCACCCTTTCACAGGGTTGTGGTGAAAACAACATAGGTAATCAATATGTGCTAGCTGTACCTGAATCTTTGAGTGAAGTTATTGCAAGGCTATGAGATACATTCTGAGTATTAATTTAATAAGCTTGTGAAAGCCATATACTATGTGGTGGTACCCAGGTGAAAACTACATGTTTTCCTGTCCTTTGAGGGGCTCATAGACTAGTGAGTGGCAGATATAAACACAAAAAATACTGTGCAGTTTGAAAATGGCTAAACAGAGATATGAAGAAGGGGGAGACAGTTCCCCTGCCAGGATGGTGCTAAGGAGAGGAGGTGGTGGAGGAGGGAGGGGAACACTGAGAAAGTGATGTGAAGCTGAAGGAAGTGACTTTAAACTGAGTTTTGAAAACCAAGCCAATGATCAGATGGTTGTCATGGTACTACAAATATCTTAAAAGATACAGAATAAGGCTGTATTTGTACTAAGTCTAAAACCTAGAATGGAAATTGTTCTTGTTTAGGGAAATGGGAGTGAGTGGAGAATATTTTCCATGTCAATTTCCTTATCATTTCTGTCTCCTAAAAGTAGAATGTGGAACAACTGGAGTCACTTTGTATTCCCAGTAGGTTGACTCTGAGAGGATGGGTGTTAGACTATATTGTTGACTTGCTGTGCAAGTCACTAACTACAAGGCCATGGTCTAAGTTGGTGTTGGGGGGGGTAGGACCCTGGCCATGATGACTATAAATAAGTCAGGTGTTAAATCCTGCTGATAATGGGACCTTTGGCTGAAGTACTAGCTGCCTCAGCAGGGCCATCCTCAGATATTAAGGGCAATGCTATATATACACATACAGCCGCAGGAGGCAGTGACTAATGGCTCTGCCTTGGGCCAGCAGCTCTGGCCCCTTTCCTGCTTCTTTACCTCTGCAAAGCAGCCTAACTGGAGTTTTCAAACTCCACTTCAATTTGACAAATAATCAAAAGACAATAGATTTTATTATATATACCTTCACATAACCTTCACTACCCTTCATGCTTCAAAATAACTGATTTTTTTTGAAAACCATAACACATTCCCATCAACCACTAGCATGCATTTGACTAGACCAAGCATGATAAAATCTCAACCCTTAATGCTGAATGATGCTGAATGAAGAGAAAAACAAAAAAACAAAAAAAAACAGGGTTATAACAGTGGTTAAGGTAATAATCTTTGGATTAGATCTGAGTTCGAATCCTGACCCACCATTTATTACCTGTGTGATGCTAGGCAAGTGATTTCATGTCTCTGTGATTCATTTTCCACATCTGAGAAATGGGATAATTATAGTACCCATCTTATATGGCTATAGCGAAGATTAAAGGAGAAAATATACAAAACAGATCTATCGTGGTGCCTAACTTAGTAAATGCTTGTAGAATACTAGTAATTATCAATATACTAACAATGGTAGGCATCACCTCTGATATATTATGGAAAACAGGGGCCATTGGGGGTAAGGAAAGAGGGGAGTGTTATAATTTCTTCAGGCGAAAAAAACATGAAAGTACCAGTACAGGAACCAGCCATTAATAATATTAGATTGGTGCAAAAGTAATTGCAGTTTTGCAATTAAAAGTCATGGCAAAAACAGCAATTACTTTTGCACCAACCTAATAGTAGGGAATGTATTTACAACAAAAAAAGGACAAGA
>NW_016107691.1:1029887-1074773 GCF_001604975.1 Cebus imitator | reverse complement strand
GCTGTAACTTAAATTTTCTTCCTGAGTGAATCTCTAGGCCACTAGTGACATCACCTTTAATCTATTTGTGTGTTTTTTTAATTGGCATTAACATGAAGGAGACATAAGCTGTTAAAAAATCAAAGGCGTCTAGGCTAGTGATGATCTCCAGAGTAAACCTTACAGGGATTGGTAGAGCAAATTTGATTTGAAAATGATTACAAAGGGTGAATTCCCTGTAAATAATGAATTGGAAAGAAAATCAGGCTGGGAGTATTTGCTTATCCACTTATTTCCACATGGAAGAAAAGCTGTAATTCCTGACAGCCTGTGCTTACAGTGCGACTAGATTGGCCAGGGAGAAACCAACGGGTGATAAAAATAAGTACACAAGCCCACCAGTTCATTGCATTCTCTGTCAGATCCAACACCAAGGAAAGCCATAAAGATAATAAGTCTTTGGATAACAGCCCATAAATCCATGGTTACAGTTCAAGCACTTAACTTCAAATTCCCAAGTGACCATGCCACTGTTCTTTTCTGTTTAAGAAGCTAGAAGTTCACTGTTAGAAAGGAGGTGAGGTGACGGGCAAGGCAGCTGAAATACTCAAAGACCCCCAGAAAATTCTGGTAAAGCATGCCCTCTTTGCAAATCACCTCTTCAGAAACTAACTGTCACTGGGAGACATCGTCAGAGCCAACCGGCTAAGGTTTCTACCAAAGTGCACCTAGTTAACAAGAGGGGCTATCATCCTTGAAAATGTAGAGCTAATTTCTGTATATCAAATCCTGTTTTTTTCCACTGACTCACAGTGTCTTTTTCTATTTTTTTAGATTACATATTGAGTAGGTACACAGGAAAATTTATAAGACACAAGTGTAAAGTTTAAAAAAACAACAATGCAATGAAATTTGTATGCCCAACATGCAGTAAGAAAGAGAGCATAACTATTACCTTTAAAGTCCACCATGTACCACTCCCTAATCTGTTCCATCTCCCCTCAAAGATAACCACCATTTTGAATTTCATGTTAATCATTCCTTGCTTATCTTTACAGTTCTACTACATATGTTGATACCGTTTTTTCAAAAATGTTTTATCTTAATTTCTAAAGGATTCTTTAGTTGCCAAGAGCTTTCTGTGCTGTTTTCTTTCATATTCCTATCCCACCCATCTCCCTCTCCCTCCCCTCCCTCTCTTCCTCCTTCTCTCTCTCTTTCTCTACCTATCTTCCTTTTGGTGTCTCTCTTACCACCCCTCCTCCACCCAGCTAGTGGAATAGTTAGTGATCTAGAACAAACATCAGTGCCAAAGATATCAGTTAGCAGTGAATTCATATGTAAAGGCAGTAATTATTTTGTAACATGGCTACTTTCCTTTGGTTCTTTAAATGAATCCCTACATGAGCCCTAATTTGTTTACCCAGAAGTTCAGAGGTAATTAGGGAATATGGAGGCAGCATCGGGCTCCACAGCAGGGTGACAGAGCTGTGAGTATTGCCTAGCATGGGCACCTCTGGGGTCTGGAGTCAGAAGGCCATGCTATTTGCTGGCTATGTAACTTAGGCGAGTCACTTAATATCTCTGGGCCTGGGTTCCCTCATCACAAAAATGTAGAAAACAACAATACTGATCTTACAGGGTTGATGAGATGGTTAAACAAGAAATATTAATTGGAAAAGTATTTTGAATGCTGTAAAATACTATATAAAGGTAAGTGAATGATGTTGCTGTTCTGCTGCTGTTGATGACATATCAGTTCTATTAAAATCAAGGTAAACAACTAAATGGTTATGAATTTTCTAAGTTTGGAGCTAATCCACAGATTTATGCTTGCCAGCTGCCTGGTAAAGCCAGCATATCACAGACAAAATTAAAACTTATTTTCCAATGCTTGATTACTGGTCCGTGTGGAAACTTTCCCCCACACTTCAAACATCTTCCTCAAATCCCACTGTACCTACCCAATCTGTATGTGAGGGAGTTGTGTTTGCTCTGGTCTACGTCAGTGCTGGAGCCCAGGGCAGCAAGTAGTCACACATTGTAGGCATGTAACATTTTCTCTTCCTAATCATTTCTCATAGGACAGTGTAGGTTGGTAACTCAAATAAAAATGTATGCAAGATTTGCTCATCACCTGATCAGTTTGCGCCTGAGGAACCTTCTGAAGGTCCTGACTTTTGCCTGTGTGCTATTAGCATAACCATTTGCATGTCATTTCCATTCTGTTTTTAAAAGGGTCTCTCCTTGAAGATCTATGAGAAATGAGAGTAAGCAGTGGAAAGCCACGTTTCCATTCTGCAAATGATATAATCAAATCTGTAAATGCGCAAAAACACACACAAGAGACGCTCCATAAAACTGCTGGCAATTATTTCAGTGAACAGACGCAAGTTGTGCACAATTCCCTATAGCTGCCTCAGGTGTTGAAGGAAGAGTTTTGAACAAGAGAGGGGAAATATTGATCATCTTTTTGAATATGGAGTTAGGCTACCTACTTGGGTGCCCAGGAGGGGGTTAGGGAAGAAGAATGCTGGTAATGTTCCCACACGTTTCCAGCCTTGAGGCTGGACAGCCACATGCCCATCTGCTGCTAAGAAAAAAGACAGACAGGGCTTAAACACATAGGAAAGGCTGTCTGACCTTTCAGGTTGTAAGGCTCTTGCCCTACGCCTAACAGCTGACGCCTGGAACAAGCAGGCAAGCCCACATGGCCTCTGAAGGGACTAGCATGGGTGCTCCAGCTGAGTGGCGGCTGCAGCTATGGCAACACATGCCCAGGAATGACTTAACACCAGCCAAAGGGGTTAATGGGAGAGACAAGAGCTTTTATAAAAATGCATTAGGGAAAGAAATGCAAGACAGTGGGAATGAGGTCCATTAATAAAGCTGAGTGATAAAATCCACCACCATTCTCAAATTGGTCTTGGCTACTTAAACTCCTTTTTCAAATTAGGGTCCTGTGTTCTAGCTGCTCATGGGGACAGAAAGCTTTTATCTTTAAAAAGAATAAAAACAATACCATAACATGCAGTGTAAAAGGAGAAAATAGGATAGGCACAGGGTAAAATTTAGACTTGCAAACAAAGGAAGGAAGAGAAACAAAGAGATGTGTACAACTATGTTCTGAATATGTTCAAACAGCTTGCTATTACTAACAATCACCACCTGACAATAAATTACCCCTCTACATGTGGATTACAAGCTGTATTATTATGATGCATTAGAATCAATCTGAGTACTAACGATAATGGGTGGCTGGGTGGCTAAACATGGCCCCCAGTTACTGCCGAGTGCCCTCTCCCTTTGTGGCTACAAAACAACTGTCATCAATATTCTCTCATAGAGAGTGTTTTCTTATCAGCATTACGTCCTCAAACATCCCTGGAAAGCAGGTCAATATTGATGGGCTTTTCTGAGGAAAACAGGGATGCACGGAGAGGTTAAGTGAAAATCAGCAGAGGTGGCCCCCCGGTCCATCAAAGAATCTGGCTTATAAAGGGAGCCAAGGTAAAGAGGTAAAGGCCTTCAGCCTGCTCTTTCCATGATAACAGCACCTATGGAATGCAATGGGTCAGGGTTTTTACTCACCCTCTCAGCTATAGTGAAAAGCAAATAGTCCTTAAGCCACTGCATTTGGAAAATCTGATTGCAGCTTGCAACACAGACCCACAGAAGACATGTTTACTTCTGGCAGAATATAATACAAGCTTAGAGTAAAAGCTTACTTCTGAGAAGAAAAAAAGAGGACATCTCAGTTAAGAAACCAGTATAATCCATTGAGGGTAATATTTTCTATTTACAAATGAACTATCAGGTACTTACTGAGCCCCTGTTGTGTTATTTGTTAATGGCTTAGAGGGACTCAGGAGAAGCAGAAGACTCTGAGAAGACTGAAGCTCTTTCCTCAGAGAGCTTAGCATCTACTTGGGGTCGGGTGTAGACAAATTCACACACAAAATAAAGACCAAACAAGAGTCTACAGAAGGCCCAAGTATAGAGTGACAAGTCTGGTTTGTCCTACTGGTTAGAGGGAAAGATGGGATGCTGGCACATTCCCACATGAATGTTACTGGTAGGACTTAAACTGCCAAGCATATTAGACATTTCCATCAGCAGTAAATGCACTCACAACAGGGGTGGCCAAGGGAGATGAACAAGAGGAAACCTACATAAATCAGAAGGACAGATGTCATTAAAGGGAACCAGGATAGAGGTGTCTGCCATTATCTGAATATGATCATGTCATTTTTGAACCAAACTCCACTGACAGGGCCTGCTTCCCTGGATACAGTGCTTCTCAGGCAAGTACTCCTGATTGGCATGTCCCTATATACATCTAAGGACTAGAGGACAAAACTGATTTAAGATTGAGTGCTCTAGTGAGCACATAGAAGGCAGACAGTCCATGCTGTGGGCTGAAGAGAGCGAGTCACACATTTTAGCTATTAAGACATACAAAGTGGCCAAGCTGTCATTCTGTTTCAGCAATTAAGGCATTTGACTTGTGTGCTTGTCCAGACAGTGTTATCTCACTCATAGGATATCTGCAGGGAGGGCTTGAACTTGCCTTCAAAAAGCATTTTGGATCATTTTAGCATCTTTGCTGGTGTTCACAGTGTCCCAGACGATGCCTTCTTAAGACAACTTCACTTCCCATTCTCCTCTGCCCCACAGCCACAGGTTACATACCTCACTTTGCTTTGTCTTGCAAACACTACTAGCTATAGGAGACTTGGACAGAGGGTGTGGATGGCTCTAGAGAACTCTACCACTGCACACACATACTGTCCTGGATACAGTGGGTCAGCAGTGTTACTGTCACGGGTGGAAGCTGATCTTTGTAATGAGCCACAGTATACAGAGCTTCTGGTGATTTACTTGTAAATTTCTCGTTGTGAACAATAAAATTTAGAATTGCAAGCTGATTGCATTTCTTTTTATAGGACCTATTCTCTGGAACAGAAAACTGGCAATTGCTATCTCTTTTTAGGACATTTGAAAAAGACAACAATTATGCCTAAAGGAACTATCATGCTATAAGAACTCTGTGTGTGACCCTAGCCCCTATAGATTCAAGGAACTGTAACCCTAACAATACCCTAGATGTGACTTTATAGTGTCAGAGTCCATCTTTGGATTTTTCCAGGAGTATAAATGGCAGGTTATTACATGTCTGTTACTTACAGAACTTGAACTGATGAGTATATTAGACACATATATCAGGAGCGCATGAACTCACAACAGGGTTGGCCTAAGAGGTGAGCTGGAATGAGAGAGCCTGTGGTAAATCAGGAAGACAGATGAAGGTTAAAGGGAACCAGGATGGAGGTGTCTGCCATTACATGAATATGATTATGTCTTTTTTCAGCTAAACTTCAGTGATGGGTCTTGCTTCTCCAGAAGCAGCACTTCTCAGAGAAGCAAGCTTAGAAGTCATTTGGGAAGAAATATTTCTTTACTCTGACATGAGCAGCTTGGTAGAAAAGATGAGCATACATTTGCTTTGGGAGCAAGAGGTGCTAGGCTTAATGCCCATCATCTCCTAGAAATGGTGATGTGTTGTATATACACATGGAATCTGTGCAGCTACTTGCTACTTCCTGGGGGTCAGAGTACACAACCTTTTACCTCTAAATATCTGGTTTTCAATCTGGCTGTATCTTGAAATCTGTTTTGAATACAGCTCAGAAAGGAAGGTTTTGGTTAAGCATGTAGTGATTAACATTCAAGCACAACAGAACGCCAGGAGAGCAGCCTGACCTTTGCAGTAAAATTAATTTGATGCTTACAATCTAACCTAGAGTCCATAGTCTTTATCCATATGACAGAGTTGCAAGACAATTTAGCAGGGATTATTAAATTCCACTTAAGCTCATCAGAGGAGAGAATTGAGGTTGATGCATTTCTGGAATTGCCAGTGAATTGGTCAAACCACGTGGGGAAAGGAAAGGCAGACAGACCTCCAGGAATAAAGGTAATATAAGGGGCTACACTTGGCAGGTAGTAGGTACTCAGTGAGAACTGATTCAGTGAATGAAGCAAAAAAATAAGCTGAATCTGCTGTTTGACAACTAGAGAGACCCTTCCCTACCACCCACAGATGCAACTTCAATCCCTATGAGCTTTCCACACAGGGAAGTCACTTGGCAAGCGCCAGAGATCCCAAGGTGAGAATGGAAGGTGAGTGGGTTGGGAATGGTACAAGACATGCCATCCTTCTGCATTACCCTTCCCATTCCAGCTGGTGTAGGAAGTCTGGGGCAGGGGACTGCTATTCAGAACAAAGAAAGCCAATAGATACCAATGAATCAGGAGAGATGAACTTTACTCAAAGTGGCTAAGAGAACCTCAACAGAAGAACTTTGTTGGGTTTCCAGAAAGCCTCTGCAACAGCACTACCAACTACAGCACTACCCAGGGGGAATCAGTGTTCTAGTCACTGCACTTTAACAAGCACGTTATACACAAAGGCCTAAGACTGTTTGCAGTGGGAAATCCTGGTTGGTTTTATTTAGGCGATATAGTAATGTAGCTTTCTGAATCTGATGCTCTTTATTTGAACATTCATTATAATGATTCATCTCCGCTCTTCTTTCTTTAGCAATGATATTTGCATTCTATTAGCAAATATAATTCACATGGGATGATAAAGGAATTGAAATTATCCAATTTATTTCCATCATAGGAGCAGAAGGAATCCAACATTGGTCCATTCTGCATAATTCTGACTTCAATAAGTTTTTCTTTAATAGTCAGGGTTTGTAGCATTAAATATTACTCTTCACTGCAGAGACAGTACTAATTTAACATCACAAGGATAATCTGGTTTTCTCTAAGGGACCCCTCCCCCATTTTGTTTCCCAGGAACTAAACATTTTCCAGTCCGGAGGTTCTCTTGTACCACAGAAAGTATTCTGACTCTGTACCTCTCTAAGAGATACCTAGCACTAAAGTGATTCTCTAAATGGCTATTAGCATTTTATCTTGTGTTAATAGCTATCTAGGTGCCCTTGCTATTCTCCCTGCTGAAACATATCAATAAAAACTCTGAGGCCATGGATGGTGCCTAATATACTGTCAAATTACCCCCTCCCCCTACAGGATATGGCATAGTGAATATACAAATAACTAGCATAACTCTATCAGTTTTTATCTTTTTCAATCTGACAGTATTGTAACACCTGACAATAATTGTAGCTCACACTATTTGTTGATATTTTTTAAAGTGGAAATGCTTTCCTTAACTTTCATAAAAATTGTCCTCAAGTTAATCTTGCTAACATTTTCCATATTAATTTCTTATTTTACCAATTGAACTTAGCCTATATGAGAGCAATAAAATCTACTAGAGGTCCTCTGGTGAGCTGGTTGATTCTGCCTGTAAAAATGGCCTTAAGTCATGGAGATAATATTGGGGAATCAGGAATGATGTTCAAAATATTCAAACACCAGCGTGGCATGGGCAACCAAACAGAATTGTACACAGAACCTTAGAATTGGAGCAGGGTCTGGGAGACCCCCTTGCTGTGCCATGCTGGGCATGTGTGTCAGAGTGATGCTATGAATCCCCAGTCATTATTTTCACTGTGGATTCCATACGCATCAATCCTACCCATGGAGCCTCTGCTTTGCAAGGAAATTTCACAAGGGAGAGGGCTGGGCTTTGTTAGAGAGCTCATTATATTGCAGTTGAAGAGAGGTAAAGGGGTTGTTTCTGGGGTATTTCCTTGGAACTCGCAAATGAAGACTTATGGTAGGTTCTGCCTCCAAGCTACTGGAAGAGACTGATTAGACAGTTACAGGCTTCTTCCATGGTCATGCCTACTCCTGTCTCCTGCTAAGTTGCATCAGTTTCAAATACAAAGGTTAAGATGTGTTACCTGGGATAAGATGAGTCAGGGGAGGCCAATCCATTACTACTAGACTGTGGGGAAGTCTAGGTGATATGGGAGGAATCAGGGTGGCCTGGGTGACTGGTGATCACTTAGAAGGCTCCTGGCAGTGCTTATTTACCTACTGGTACAGAAGTTTTTCAATATCTTTAAACTGATGTGACTGTCCCATGCACATTGGCTGAATATCAGCCTGAAGAGACCTACTTTTCACTGGAACAAGCGGCAAAAGTAAGCAGATACTCCTACCCATAGCTGCAGTCTCCTTAAAAAATCTGCTTCAGGGTTCAAGGAAATCTTTGTGATTCAAGTTATCTCTTATATTAATCCAAATGCAAAAATCTTTCCTCTAGAAATATTAACATACTCCTCTTATTCTGTCTTCCCAGGGATATGAGCTTCTAATCACTTTTTAATCTGTTAAACATATTTTTCCTTTAAAGAAACTATTATTTAAAATTGCCTCCCATTCATTTTTGAGCCTAAAAAGAAAAAAAAAAAAACATGTCCTTCTATCTATAGCTTTTCCAGTCCATGCAATAATTGAGTCAAGGATGGATAGCTGAGTAGTAGAGTGAGCAGCTCTCTTTGCTGTCTTCTGCTTGAGTGAAGAAAGCAAAAAACTTTTTTAAATGGCACAGGTGGGATGACATGGAGCTCTCCCTTCAATAGAAATAAAAGTGCCATGTTTTTGTGCCCTTTAATAATCTTTTGTTATTCTAGTCCCATATCTAGGCCCCTGGGTGACAGACCTACTCCACCTCAATGTGCACAGGCTGCATGTAGGTATCTTGTCATCTTTCCACACCTGCACATGTCTACTCAATGGGGCTGTGTTGCAATGAATAGCATATGCTTATCTGCTGGGAGACTGATTGAGTTCCAAGACCTTGGTTCAGGTAAGGCTGTCTTTGCCATCTAGTGTTAAGTTGAGTTTGTAGAAATACTAGTGAAATTTCTTAGGAAACTGGATAGGACATAGGGGAAACTGGCAAGGTGAGTAATTTCTGCATCTCTAGAGGTGATGGTTGCAGCAATAGTATCTTACTGTGAGTAGATGCCATTTGCAAAGCTCCTTAGCCATAGGCTGGGTAAAGAGGTGAATTGGAATAATAATTTCTATCTGGATGGAATGTCTATGCAAACATTGAGCATGAGGTGTTCATCATAGCCTAGTGCTGGGAAGTGAAATCCTAGATTCTTGCTTAGTGATAACATCATTCGACAAAGTAGGAATTCACACAAACATATGTTTAAAAGAAAAGATTAGGAACATCATATATACCTTACTGTCTGGAATATCTCTCAGGTTGGAAGCTGGACAAACAAAAGAAGTTGGAATACACACGAACAACAGTTTCAGATGGCATGCCACATAGTAGCTCAGAGGCAGAACCCACCACAAGTCTTTATTTGCGAGTTCCAAGGAAACATCCCAGGAACAACTCCTTTACCTCTCTTCAACTGTAACATAAAGAGCTCTCCAACAAAGCAAAGCCCTTTCCCTTATGGGATTTCCTTGTAAAGCAGAGGATCCATGGGTAGGATTGATGACTATGAAATCCACAGTGAAAATAATGGCTGGGGATACAAAGCATTGCTCTGACATGCATGCCCAGTGGATGAGACTGATCAGATAGTTACAGGCTTCTTCAATTTTCATCCATACTCCTGCCTCCTGCTAAGTTGCATCAGTTTCAAACACAAAGGTTAAGATGTCTTACCTGGGGATTTCACTTATGCAACAGATGAGCCAAATATATATATGAGTACAAATGGCTGCTTGTGAAGCACCTGAAGTTTTTCCAATAAAGGAGGAATTTGGATGTGTTACTTAGCCTGCACTCTGCCAGGGGCATATCATGCTGACATTAGAACAACATGCTCTTTTCAACAAGATTTAGTCTCACTTCCCTTTGCCTCCCAGTCTCTTGCTAATAACTGGAAGTAGAATGAGAGTTCGATTTTACGATGATTTAGAGGTCTGTGTGGCTTTCTCCCCTTGGTAGGTGACCAACTTCAAAGAAGCAATTGTGTAACTACTAAGGAAATTAGTTCTTTTCCAAGGAACGGAGATCTTTTGTCATAAATGAGAATCAGTAACTAAGCTCTCTGACTGTCTCAAGAGGGACTCTGGGCTGAAGGGAGGGCCTAGCTGGTGGTCTAGGTTGGCTCACTGGAGCAGCAGGCAGTCACTTGGTCAAAAACATCGCTTGTATTCCTTTTGCAGGCAGAAGCACTGGAGTAGAGAGGTAAGGCTGGGTGAAGGGAAGACAAAAGGAATAAGACAGTAAATAAATGAACAGATGTAAAGTATACAGCACAATGCCTAATGGGCATACCTCTTTATACAGCTTCCACTTTTTGAGCACCTCCTCTGTTAACACAGAGGCAGGTACTACTAATATTCTTTTTTTATAGGGGAGCAAACAGAGCCTCAGAAGCTTAAGTAACTTGCTCAGAGGCTTCAGAAATAGTAAAAGTTGGGGTCAAGATTTGAAGTCAGATTTCTTTCTTTTGGCCCTAGGTATCAGGCTTTGTGTTGGGTATATTACTTATGGCAAATCCTCACACCAGTCTTGAGTTGTGGGTATGATTATCTCCAATTACAGTTGAAGAGATGAAAGTTCAACATGGCTTAATCAACTTGTCCAAGATCATACAGGCAGAATGTGGTAGAGTGAGAATTCTAATCCAAGCCTGACACCAAAGCCCATGCTCTTAACCACAGAACTCTGTGACTTCTCCTGCAAACTGATATACTTTAGACAGTCATCAAATGTTCATACCCATCTCAAATGGTACAGTTAAGGTAGATGGAGGACAAACGGTTGACAATAACTTGAACTTGGCAGTCAGAGCAGAAAAGATTGCACAGTTGAGCTGGAATTATATCTTCTGTTTTCTCTTGTGGCTGGTGTTAAACAGGTTAGAGGTGATAAAAGACAATGAGGCAAGGGGCAACTGATTTCCATCCCCTCATCTCCAAATTATAAGAGGAAGAGAAATCACTCAGAATATGAGCCAGTGCTAGGCGATAACACTAATAGGAGCTACTATTATCTGAGGACTGTTACCTGAGCTATGTAGGCGTGCTAGTTATCATTCTATTACCTCTTAGCTCCAAATTCACCCTTGTTGCCTGCTCTGTGAAAAGGGTTCTGGGCCCTTGAAATATTTTTCCTTTGCCAGCTGGTGCAATGTTAAGCTTTGTCAGTAGAGGGTGCTAGGGGAGACATTTCAGGAGGAAGGAGCTTTTCTTTATGGGTCCTATGTGCTAGTATGCTAGGTGTGCTCACTTGGCAGGCTCCTTCAGTGCAGTCTCTCAGCTTCCCCAGGGCCCAGTTCCTGCGGTACAGACAGTTCCCCAAGCACCAGGTTCCTGCAGCATGAGCTATTTTTCAAGCATGCAGCTCTGGTAGTATAATCAGCAGTGTCCAGCAGCTTCTCCCAGTACCTCTCCTTCAGGATGTTTTGTGTGGAGTGCCTATTGTGAGATACTGCTCTGTGACCAGCTTTCCCTGACACTATAGAGGGTGGATTACCAGAAGTTCTACAGGGCAGAATTCCAGCAAGTTCTGCTGATGCAGTATCACAGCAATTTCTCTGCTATTTAATGAGCCATGACTGTGCCCTCATCCTACAAGATATGGATCTTAGCCCTGGGGAAAGGGTTCTTCCTGGGTGCTCTAGTTCAGCTCTAGGTGTAGTGGCTATTCCTTACATTTGTTAGTCCTATATTCTTTTTAGTTGTTTTTACTTCGTACTAGCCAATCCCCTGTCATAGTTAGTACTCATTTATATTAAAATTTTTCTGTTCAAATTACTGTGTGATTTCTCTCTCCTGATGTTTTCCATACCTATAGAGTTAATTCCTCTTCCTCCATCTAAACATTCTGTAAGGTGGTGACTAGGGCAAACGGATGCTTCTAGGAAGGGAATGCAGGTAGGGAAGATGGACTTTTCCTAGAGATAAGGTCCAAAGAGAAAAGAGTATTTTCGTTTTCAGGAGGCAAGAGATGACTTCTTTTTCTTGCTTTTTAATGTAGCAAAATCAGTTAGAACACATGTGGCCTCACAGCTGCTTGAAGTTTTTCAATGAGAAGGAAAGAACCTGTTAGATAGAAAAGGAAACTAGAGTCTGTGGATGACATGAATTTTGAGACTCAAAGGACTCATGATCATTCAGAGTTTACACAGTGCTTAAAGTTCTATAGCTCGGATATTCCAAGGGTGGAATGAGTACTTGTGATGATAGCCTTCAAATGACTACCATCTTTAATATAATGACCAATATTGTACTGAATACCTCTATGACTACCCACATAACCCTTACTTGAAGCTCAAGGTTAGGTCCCTTCCTCGGCAAGAGATCAATTATTTTCTTTTCTTAAAATTTTGCTTTTCCCTGGACATATGTATAGAAATTTTCAGACATCATAAAAGTCATTAATTCTGGAAAAAACTTTTGAATAATCAGGATAGAAGTTAGGTAGGTGTTTAGAGTTTGCATCTCAGGATGTTTTCCAAGTATCACGAGCAGAAATGATTTTCACAAGTGACAGAACACCATCATAATTTTTATATTACTCACGGATTTATGCAGCTAAGTTCCTTTTGAATTTGAGTAAAATATTTTCCAAAACACTTGTTGTTAATTAACCATTACCTTTCTACTGTTACTGTTTTTTTTTTTTTTATTTTCCCCTCCAACCAGCTCAAAGTATAATACTGCCTCCCAAAAGCTCAATGAATATGAAATGGAAGGCAAGTAGTTAAATAGGAGATAATAAAGAAATGTAAATCTCAAGGTCTGATCATCAACTAAAATGCTCCCTGTCATAATACAAATTTGTCTTTGTGGTATTTATGAAGCATTGTCCCACAACAAATTCAGAAATACTAAAAGCAGAATAGCTAATTGGATAGCCTGCTCAATCACTAGGTTTCCAACATACACTTCCCACGTGCTAGAACTCTCACAGCAATAACAACGGCATAGGAGGCCATAGCAGCTTTCAACAAAGAATGTTTAGCCAAAGTGGCCTGGAATACCTATGGTCTGTGAGAGGCCTCCACATGGTCCTCCAGATCATCCAAGGTACTGTATATTCATGTGTGGGTGAAAGTCCCTATCAGCACAGGTGAAAGAGAGAAGTTTGAGCCACAGGGTATGATTCTTCTGCTAGAAAACCAGTCAATTAAAGTTTCAGAAAATCAATCCAACTTTAGTCTCTGCTTCCCTTCCTTTGTTTGCACCTCCAAATTTTGGCTCTGGCCCAAGTTCTTAGAAGCCTTCACTAGCCTTCTCTTTGTCACTCTGTCTTCCACATATATGCGGAAGACATGTAGGTGTGCTAGTTATCCATTTTATTCTGTGTATATACACAGAAGGATCATATAATCAAGAATAAAATGGAAAAAGGAGCATTGTTTCAGAGCAGTCTGATGGTTTATACTGCTGTAGCTGGTGGGGACAAGTGGAAGCGACATGTAGAAATTTATTGCTACAGTTAGAACTTCCTAAAGAATAAGAAGACCATCGATATTAGCCAGGAGTTTCTGTGAACCAGTGCAGACCTGCTTTCATCTTCAAAACAGAAACCAGTACTCTGTTGCTGCCATTATAACGATTGTAGATTAGAGCACTAGTTTTTACCCAGGGTGGCTGGATATTCTAGCACATAAAGAATTGGTATTGACAGGAGGAGAAGCCTAGTGTTTAAGATGGGCCTATAAACCAAAAAGCATCTGAGATAAGTCTCAATCAATTTAGAAAGTTTCTTTGCCAAGGTTAAGGACGCACCTGTGACACAGCCTCAGGAGGTCCTGATGACATGTGCTGAAGGTGGTCAGGGTACAGCTTACTTTTATACATTTTAGGAAGACATAATACATCAATCAATACATGCAAGATTGACACTAGTTTGATCTGTAAGGGCAGGACAAGTCGGAGTGGTGGGGAGGGTAGAGGATGGGGTGGGGGTATGGGGGGCTTCCAGGTCACAGTAGATTTAAATATATTCTGATTGGCAATTGATTGAAAAAGTTATCAACAGAAAGGAATTTCTGGGTTATGATAAGGAGTTGTGGAGACCTAGGTTTTATCATGCAGATGAAGCTCCAAGTAGTGGCCTTTAGAGAGAATAGATTATAACTGTTTCTTTTTTTTTTTTTTTTGTAATCTATTATTTTTTATTCCCAAAGTAATATTATTATATATTATTTTTTTAAATTATACTTTAAGTTCTGGGGTACATGTGCAGATCATGCAGGATTGTTACATAGGTATAGACATGCCATGGTGGTTTGCTGCATCCATCCCCCCATCATCTACATTAGGTATTTCTCCCGATGTTATTCCTCCCCAATCCCTGCAACCAACTGCTATCCCTCCCCTAGCTCCCCTACCTCACAACAGGCCCCAGTGTGTGATGTGTCCATGTGTTCTCATTGTTCAACACCCACTTATGAGTGAAAACATGCAGTGTTTGGTTATCCGTTCCTATGTCAATTTGCTGAGAATGATGGTTTCCAGCTTTATCCATGTCCCTGCAAAGGACAGGAACTCATCCTTTTTTATGGCTGCATAGATTTTCTTTATCTAGTCTATCATTGATGGGCATTTGGGTTGGTTCCAAGTCTTTGCTATTGTAAATAGTGCTGCAATGAACATACGTGTGCATGTGTCTTTATAACAGAACAATTTATAATCCTTTGGATATATACCCAGTAATGGAATTGCTGGGTCGAATGGCATTTCTATTTCTAGATCCTTGAGGAATCCCCACACTGTCTTCCACAATAGTTAAACTAATTTACACTCCCACCAACAGTGTAAAAGTGTTCATATTTCTCCACATCCTCTCCAGCATCTGTTGTCTACAGATTTTTTAAGGATCACCATTCTAACTGGCAAGAAATGGTATCTCAATGTGGTTTTGATTTGCATTTCTCTAATGACCAGTGATGAGGAGCATTTTTTCATATGTTTGTTGGCTGCATAAGTGTCTTCTTTTGAAAAGTGTCTGTTCATATCCTTTGCCCACTTTTTGATGGGGTTTTTGTTTTTTTTTCTTTTTTTCCCTGTAAATTTGTTTAAGTTCTTTGTAGATTCTGGATACTAGCCCTTTGTCAGATGGGTAGATTGCAAAAATGTTTTCCCATTCTGTTGGTTGTCAGTTTACTCTAATGATAAGATTCTTTTGCTGTGCAGAAGGTCTTTAGTTTAATTGGATCCTATTTGTCTATTTTGGCTTTTCTTGCCATTGCTTTTGGTGTTTTAGTCATGAAGTCCTTGCCTACGCCTATGTCCTGAATGATACTGCCTAGGTGTTCTTCTAGGGTTTTTATGGTGTTAGGTCTTATGTTTAAATATTTAGTCCATCTGGAGTTAATTTTTGTATAAGGTGTAAGGAATAAGTGGTGTTGGGAAAACTGACTGTAACTGTTTCTTATGAGACTTAAGGTCTGTGTTGATGTTAATGCTGGAGGGGTATAATGAGGCATGTCCAACCCCCATTACTGTCATGGCCTGAACCTGTCTTTCAGGTTAAATTTTAGGGTGCCATGGCTGAGGAGGGAGTCCATTCTGATGGTAGCAGGAGTCCTTGGAATTTTATTTTTAGTTTACAGGTCTTAGGATCAAGACCTGGGGTTGATAATCAGATTCCCACTATCCATGAACAAGGTACTTCCTCTCTCTGAATTAGTCTTCTCATGTGCAAAATGATAAAAATAGTATGTGCATTATAGAATGTTGTAAGGAATAAGTAAAATAAGTGCATAAAGTTTCTGGTACATAGCAAAACTCCATATGTGTTAGCTATTATTATTTCTATAGTTTTATTTACTAAAAGGCATAAAGCCATAATGTCTTCTGTTGCCTTATTCTCTTTTGCTAGTTTTGGAGGTGTGGATAGAGGAGGTGTTGCCAGGGGTAAAAATATGTGAGCCACACAAATATTGTCAATTGATTTTTGGCAAAGGTGCAAAACTAATTCAATAGTTTTTAACACTGGGGCAACTGGACAACCACAGTTGGGAAAAGGAGGAGGAGAACTTTGATCTAAGTCATGCTCAAAATGAAACAGTATCCCTAATGAATACAGATATTAAAAATTTCAGCAAATTTAATAAATGCTAGTGAACCAAATTCAACAGAATATTAAGTAGATCACACATCATGATCAAATGGGATTTATCCCTAGGATACAAGGATGGTTCAACATACCAAAAACAATTAATATGACATTAAGAGAATAAGAATAAAAATCACAATGGTCTCAATAGATGCAGAAACAGTATCTGATAAAATTCAACACCTTTTTATGATAAAAACTTTCAACAAACCAGGAATAGAAGGGAAGGACCTCAGCATAATAAAGGTCATATGTGACAAACCCACAACTATATCACACTCAATAGTGAAAAACTGAAAGCTTTTCCTCCTCAGATCAGGAAGAAGGTAAAGAGGCCCAGTTTCACCACTTCTATTCAACATAGTACTGGAAATCCTAGCCAGAGCAATTAGGAAAAAAAAAAAAAAGAAATGAGTATCCAAATAGGAAAGTAAAAGGTAAAGTAACCCTGTTTGCACAGGACATGATTTTATATATAAAAAATCCCAAGAACTCCACTAAGAAAACTGTTAGAACAAATATAGTAAAATTGCAAGCAAGAAAATCCATATAGAAAAATCAGTTGCATTTCTATACACTAACACTGAACTATTTGAAACTGAAATTATGAAAACAATCCCCATTAACAATAGCACCAAGGAGAATAGAACACTTAGTAATAAACCTAACTAAGGCAGTAAAAGACTTGCATAATGAAAACTATAAAATATTTACGGAATTAATTAAAGAAGACACAAACAAATGAAAAGATATTCCATGTTCATGGACTGAAGACTTAATATTGTTAATATGTTCATATTATCCAAAGTGATACAGATTCAATGCAATCCCTATCAATACCCCAAGGCATTTTTTACAGAGATAGAAAAAACAATTTTGCAATTCATAGGGAAATCCAGAAGATCACAAACAGCCAAATCAATATTGAGAGAGGACAAAACTGGAGGCATCACATTTTCTGATTTAAAAACCATTACAAAGCTTAAGTAATCAAAACAGTATGGTACTGGCATAAAGACAGGTATATAGATCAATGAAAAAGAATAGAGGACCCAGAAATAAATCTATTCATATATGTGTGTATGTATATAAATACATATATATTTTCATGTGTGCATGTATATACACATATACATACACACATATATGTGTGTATATATGTATATATACACATATATATATACACATACACACACACACACACACACACACACACATATGTACAATTAACTGATCTTCAACAAGGGCACCAAAAATACATTATGGGGAAAGTATAGTCTCTTTAACAAACAGTGCTGGAAGAAGTGGATATCCATATGCAAAAGAGTACAATTGGACACTTATTTTACACCACACACAAAAATCAACTAAAAATGAATTAAAGACTTAAGTGTAGGACCTGAAATGTAAAACCCCTAGAAGAAAACATAGGGGGACAGCTTCTTGACATTCAACTAGGCAATGATTTCATGTATATGACACCAAAGCACAGGCAACAAAACAAATATAAACAAGTGGGACTACATCAAACTAAAAAGTTTCTGTACAGCAAAGGAAAAACTCAACAGACTGAAAAGTCAACCTATGGAATAGGATAAAATATTTATAAATCATATATCTGATAAAGGGTTAATCTCTAAAATATATAAGAAACTCCTACAACTCAATAACAAAAAAACTTAATAGCTCAATTTTAAAAATGAGTTAAGGACTTGAACAGACATTTCTCCAAAGAAGATACACAAATGGCCAATAGCTATGTGAAAAAAAATGCTTACCATCACTAATCATTAGGGAAATGCAAATCAAAACCACAACGAGAGATCAACATATACCTGTTAGAATGGCTATTTTTTTCTAAGCGACAACACCAAATGCTGGTTAGGATTCTGGAAAAGTTTGGCTGTTTCTTAAAGAAACATGTAACTACCAGATGACCCCCAGTGACACTCCTGAATATTTATCCCAGATAAATGAAGAAACTAAGCTCACACAAAAACTTGTACCTAAATGTGTATACTGACTTTATTTGTAATAGCAAAAAAACAGGGAGAACCCCTATGTTCTCATCAGGTGAATGGTCAAATTGTGGCAATCCCTACAATGGAGTACTATACAATCAACTATGGATCCAAACAATTACTCAAATTAATGTCAAGGGAATTATGCTGACTGAAAAAAGCCAATCCAGAAAGGTTACATATTATATAATTCCATTTATATAATATTCTTAAAATGTTAACATTATAGAAATAGAGTGCATATTAGTAGTTGGTGGAAGGCAGGAGGGAGGTGGGCAATATGAGAGATCCTTGCAGCAAGGAAATTGTTCTATGTCTTTACTACATCATGTCAATATTCTGGATGTGACAGTATACTACAGTTTTGCAAAATGTTACTGGCTAAAGGATATATGGGACCTCTCCGAATTATTTCTTACAACTGCATGTGAATCTTCAATTATCTCAAAATTTTAAAAAATTAATTTTTAAAAACAGAAAAGAAAAAAGATGTGGATAGACAGAAGGAGCAGAGTGGAAACAGTTTCTGCCATTTGCAATACAGTTCAGATAGGTGTCCCAGATTATAGCAGGCTTTCTAGCTTGGCAGGCTAATCCATTGTACTGCAGAGATCCCTCTGGTACAGGAAAGCAAGGCGGAGTTTTCCTGCAGAGCTAGCACTTGCTCCTCTCACTGGGATATTAGTTATTGTGCTTACAAATTTGGAAACTGAGAGGTATGTCACAATTAATGAAGGTTAGGAGGCTCTGGGTTAGAGTCAGAACTACTAAAATTCCTGAAAGTCGTCCAAGCAGCTCTATTGCTGGGATCTAGGCTGCTGCTGAAGAGGCCTTCTCAGAGATAATTTAAGCAGAGTGGATCTCAGGGGAAATAGGAGTATTATTTTGCTTGTCCTCTAAAGAAGAGAGACAAGGGAGGGTAGGCCATATGACAGCTTTCTGTATAAAGACAGCATGGAAAAGGAAAAGAGAGGGCTAAGAGTTGTAGAGGAGAAAAGACTGAGGATCATAAGCTTGACAGGAGAAAGCAGAAATTTCTCTGCCTCCATGTGTCTGGGTAATTGGGCATCAATTTACCTATCACAACGCCATGCAGTACTACAGGCAACTTGGAAGAAAGTGTTGGGTAAAGAACAACTGAGTGTTGACATCTGATTTTTAAAGGCTAACTGTTCACACACAAATTATTGCACAGAATATTAAAGACCAGCCTCCTTTTCCATCTGGATGATGGATCTACAAGGAGAATGCATTCATACCACTGGCAGAGTATTCTCAAATAGACACAATAATCTTTTTTGCTGCACTCTTCTGTGATGTCATTAAACATTTGATTAACACTGCCTTTCAGGCCTTCCCAAACACTTCATCCCTGTTTACCAAAACCACTGAAAAATGCCCAGGCTGACCACTGGCAATCAATAGAGTTCCTTGGGTTAGGTGAACATCCAATGTGTCTGAATTAAGACATTCAAAGGGAATTGACAATCCTACTTATGTGAATGCTGCAGCTTTTGGAAACTGGCTGTCTCACAGGAGCAGTGCAGGGATATCACCACCTCTGTGTTCATTTTCCATCTTCCCTAATGCTCCAGAGGCAGAGAAGAGAATATTGGGTTTTCAAGTTCATTTAGTGTTCAGCCCATTTCCACAGGGCATAGCACCTTCCTGCTGTTTCCACCTTCTCTTCTGGCTGCCAGCTCTATTATCTCCATCAGAAATCTGATACTGTTAGAAGTGCTGTGGGGTATTTTTGTCTATTTTTTAAATAGAGCTTTCCAGTTTCCTTTGGGCCATTATGTTCTCCTAAAGCAGTGCTTTGCCTTCAGTCATTAATATTTAATGTGACTAGAAGCTTTCACAAAAACCTATTGAGATGCACATGCTTTAGGTGGTAAAGCTGTTATTTAATGATCTCTTGGCTGGGTATACTAATTCAACCTACCCATGAGGGAAGGTGACCTCCTGGTCCCTCTGGCTCTGTGTCTATATTAATAAAATGGAAACCTCTTGCTATTTATGAAAATATTCACTCACCATAGAAGAGAGGAGGACTATAAGATTTTTTTCTGACATCATAAAAGTAACTGATGATTTCTAAAATATTGGAAAAGAATATTAAAAAATACATGTATGAAAAGTTGTACATACAATAAATGTTTATTATGGCATTGTTAGAAGAAGAAAATAAATGAGGAATAACTCAACTGTTATTTGTCCAATGACAGAGGATTGGTTAAATATATTAGATGACATATTTATATAATAGAAATTTTTGTAGCCAGTAGGAATGATGATATAATATATCTTTACTGACATTGAAAGATGCCAGGATACATTAATACATGAAAAAAATCAGGCTACAGAATAGTATGTACAATATGACTCAATTGTTTTTATTAAAAAAAATAGATACACTGGCAAAAAAGCCAGAAAGTGTATGCTATGAGATGTTAATAGAGGTTCTCTCTGGGTGTTGTAACTGTGAATGACTTTTCACATCTTTCTTCACATTTTTCTTCTGTCTAAAATTTTAAGCAGTATGCACAGTAAAAATATTTTGCTTAAAAATGCTATGGGATGACCAGGCACAGTGGCTCACACCCGTAGTCCCAACACTTTGGGAGGCTGAGGCAGGTGGATCACTCAAGATCAGGAGTTTGAGATCAGCCTGGCCAACATAGTGAAACCCTGTCTCCACTAAAAATACAAAAATTAGCTAGGCACGGTGACAGGCGCCTATAATCCCTGCTACTCGGGAGGCTGAGGCAAGAGAATCTCTTGAACCAGAGAGTTGGAGGTTGCAGTAAGCCGAGATCACACCACTACACTCCAGCCTGGGCAACAGAGTGAGACTCCGTCTCAAAGTTAGAATGGCAATCATTAAAAAATCTGGAGACAACAGATGCTGGAGAGGATGTGGAGAAATAGGAACACTTTTACACTGTTGGTGGGAGTGTAAATTATTTCAACCATTGTGGAAGACAGTGTGGCGATTCCTTAAGGACCTAGAAATAGAAATTCCATTTGACCCAGCAATCCCAATACTGGGTATATATCCAAAGGATTATAAATCGTTCTACTATAAGGACACATGCACACGAATGTTCATTGCAGCACTGTTTACAATAGCAAAGACCTGGTACCAACCCAAATGCCCAACAATGATAGACTGGACAGGGAAAATGTGGTATATATACACCGTGGAATATTACACAGCCATAAAAAATGATGAGTTCGTGTCCTTTATAGGGACATCGATGAACCTGGAAGTCATAATTCTCAGCAAACTGACACAGGAGCAGAAAATCAAACAATGCATCTTCTCACTCATAGGCGGGTGTTGAACAATGAGAACACATGGACACAGGGAGGGGAGCACTACACACTGGGGTCTGTTGGGGAGAAATGGGGGAGGGACNGGGAGCACTACACACTGGGGTCTGTTGGGGAGAAATGGGGGAGGGACGGGGGGGTGGGGAGGTGGGGAGAGATAGCATGGGGAGAAATGCCAGATATAGGTGAAGGGGAGGAAGGCAGCAAATCACACTGCCATGTGTGTACGTATACAACAATCTTGCATGTTCTTCACATGTACCCCAAAACCTAAAATGCAATAAAAAAATGCTACGGGATTATGGCTATACAACTTATAAATTACTTTTACTTGAAATTATAATCCACAAGACCTTTATATTTCCATTCAACCCTCTGTTTTAAATTTAGAGCAGAGGTAGGCAAACTTTTATGTGAAGGGCCAGATACTAAGTAAGTATTTTAGGATTTGCAGCCCATGTAGTCACTTGTAACTACTCTGCTATGCCCTTTGCAGCGCTAAAGTAGCCATAGACGATATGACAACAATTGGTGTACCTCTGTTCTAATAAAATTTTATTTACAAAAACAGGTAAAGGGGCTGAATTTTACCTATAGGTGGTGTTTACTGACCCATGCTCTAGGGGCTAAATAGAGGAGGTTGAAGTCTCAGAATTAAGCTGGTTTCCTCTGTTGGGTCAGTGAAGGTAATATTAGTTGCTGCTCTCCAGAGAGAAGACCAAAATGTCCTGGAGGCATCACTGGAGCTTCCCATTTTTGCTAGTTGAGATGATAATTTTCGCTCTCTATATTGGGGCCATGCTTTATACAGATAAAGCTGTGGTGAAAGAAGCCCCAAAGTAGTTCAAAAGGTTGAAGAATTCACAAGCAAACTACCGAGTGACCTTAGCTAGAACCAGAAATTCCAAAAGAATCAGTGCTTCCTGTAGCCCATCCGTACTAACATACTCCACAAGCCAGTTTTCTGAAGAAGCGAATTATTATAGTGTATCTACAGAAAAGCTTTTAAGGAGTCTTAAAATGTCCAACAATAGGCTAATTTAGGAGCCTGAAAAAGACAAATATAGCTGAGGCAAAATATACATGGGGAAAAAGAAGGATGACTTAGTCAAAGATGGCATGGCACTCCTCGTCACAGAGAGCATCCCTGATACCCAAAATAGCAGTGGAACAAGGTTAACTATGTGAATTTAGTTCATTCTTTCGCCTTTGCCTCAAGTTACAATCAATGGTGCAGTTTCTTAAAGCAGTTTACTTGACATGTCTAATCTATAAAGAGTATTTTCAACCCTTTCTTTTGTCTTCAAAGAAGAGTTAAACTATTCCATGCATACACACACACACACACACACACAGTTACTTCTGAAATGCTTATAAATTACATAGCTTCCAGATCGCCCCAATTCTGCCATCTAAAAATATTATTAAATTACATTTAGTGTTATGGCTACTCAAAGGTAGTCATCTAAAAAGAGAATGTATTAGGTCTAGGATCCAGGGAACCAGAGCCAACTACTCAGGATTTGGGGCTACAGAAGAGCCAGATGTCTCAAATATCTAATCTGGGAATTTCTGACATACAGCCCCCGAAGATTTACTGATAGAATCTCAGAACTTGCAGGCAGCCGAGGACACTTGAGGAACAGTCCGCAACAGGCCATTCAGAAGAATGGGGAGTCGGTAAGGCAGGCTAAGGTGGAAAAAAGAAAGGGAAGCTGGACAAGATCATCAAGAGAGCCAAGAAAGTTCAAAGGATAATGTTTCAAAGGTTCAGAAGGGGCTGGAGGATGGAGTCAAGGTGCTAGGTGCTGTGTGATCTAAGGGCAAAAGAAAGGACCAGAGAAGGAGCACAGACGTGCTGTTAGTACTGGGGCTTCTATTTGATAAAGGCAGATTAAGTGATTTGTTCAACGCCCCCATCAGTTACCTTGAAATGTCAATTTACTCTTTCGGTTTCTACTCTATTATATCCCACCATGCCATCCAGCTGTTCACAAAGCTGGTGCCTTTTCCTGAAGATTTAAACAATCTAGAAATATTGTGTAGTGTGTAGGTGTGAAATGGTTGCTTGATTCCTCTGTGGAGGTGGCAGAAATTTTAAGGTATGCAAACTAACTGTGCTAAAACCTGTTAAATGTCATATTCTGAATTAATGGGGCTGGGTCATTCCAGCTGTTCCTGGCTAGTGGATTAGGCAGTGTTTCCATTTTAGAGAAACAACACTGAAATCACTATAGCTACTTAAAAAAATCTCAAATGTATAACTTAAATGAACTGATGTAGAGGAAAGCACAGTGGACAAGAAGTATGGACACTTGGGGAAACTTGGCTTCTACTGACAGTTCCATCACTAGATTTTCTGTGTGATCTTGACTAAGTCACTTCCTCTCCCTGGATGCTAGTTTCCTCACCTGTGATATGAGAGGGTTGGACTTGATAATCTCTAAGGGATCTTTCACTTGTAACATTTGATGATTCTGTAATTCCTGGTGTGTTTTCTCTCCTGATATTTATTCACAAGGGACATTCTGCCCTCCACGCAATTTAAGCTTTCAGCAAATCACAGATGGTCTAAAATAAAATCTCACCCTTGAAGAGGGGAAAAGAACAGGATGTTTGTGCTGAAATGGCTCATGTCAGGTATGACCTTTTTAATTCAAAGCAGCTCTCTAGTAGTTCATTAACTCACCCCATGGGCAGCACAGCAAGCAAGTACTATTACAAAAGGCCCCAACCGTGCAGCCAGTGAGAGCTGCCCTATTACCTAGTGAAAACAAAGTGGTTTCCTCTTTGTGTCCACATTGGTCAATTTTTAGATCAGGAACATATGCTTCTATCACTGAAGGAATCCTGGCCAACTCACAGAAACCCTGGGCCAAGTCTAACACTTGCTTTGAAAACTAAGCTGGAGTCCCTTCTACAGGGAAGTGATGGAATTACTTCAAAATACAGATGGTCCCTGACTTACGACAGTTTGACTAAAAAATTTTTTAACTTTATGATATTGTGAAAATGATACGCTCAGCAGAAACCATACTTTGAGTGAATTTTGAATTTTAATCTTTTCCTGTGCTAGTGATATTTGGTACATTAGTTTCTTGCAATGGTGGGCAATGGCAGTGAGCTGCAGCTCCTAGTGAGCCACACGATCACGAGGGGAAGCAACCAATATTCTATAGGGTACTGTGTTGCCAGATGATCTTGCTCAACTGTGGGCTAGTATAAGTTTTCTGAGCACATTTAAGGTAGGCTAGGCTACGCTGTGGTATTCGGTGGGTTAGGTGCATTAAATGCATTTTGACTTTTGATATTTTCAATTTACGATGTGTTTATCAGGCAGTAACCCCACCTTTAAATTGAGAAGCATCTGTAATTGATAATAGTGGTTCTCTTTTCTAGACAATTAAAAATGCTTAGAAGGTATCATGGTAATTATAAAAGCCCATTTTTACATAGTACTTTACATTTTACAACACATGTTGATAAATGGACTTTCTCATTTACATTTTCTTAACAACCCACTGAGGTGAGGAGAATAGGTATTACTATTGCCATTTACTTGATAGAAAACTAGGGCTCAGAGAACTTAATGTTTGTCCCAGGTCATAGTAGGTGGCAGCGTTGATAGTGAAACTCACACCGTGACTTTGACTTGTTCAGCTAACTCACCAATATATTTCTCCAACTGTCCTGTTATACTTGTGAGATGTTGTCATGAATATAAGTTAAAGAATAGATTTTAGCATAGGGTCTAGATACTGCAAAGTAATTTTATATTCATTTGAAGACTTCTGATATAGGTTTAATTTGTCGTAATGGGATCAATGCTAGGAGGGCTCAGAAAATAATATAACACAATGAATTCAATTGATCATTATATATCTAGAATCAAAGCAAATATATACTGAAAATCTATATAACTGACTCTGTGCAAGTGTTATGAGACCATATTTAAAATATAAAACATGAATCCTAACCTCACAAAGATTCATAAGCAGCTGGGCTTGGTGGCACATGCCTGTAATCCCAGCACTTTGGGAGGCCAAGGTGGGTGGACCGCCTGAGGCCAGGAGTTTGAAACCAGTCTGGCCAACATGGTGTAACCTCGTCTCTATTAAAAATATAAAAATCAGCCTGGTGAGGTGACGCACACCTCTAACCCCAGCTACTCGGCGGCTAAAGCACAAGAATCGCTTGAACCTGGAATGCGGAGGTTGCAGTGAGCTAAGATATTGTGCCACTACACTCCAGCTGAGACTCTGTATTAAAAAAAAATTCATAAGCACTAAATAGTGTATAATGAAGTGCTAAATATGGTAGTCACAGCAATAAGTGCTATAGTGGCATGGGAAAGAGAGAAGTCAGTGAGGGAAGCATTCATGGAAGAAATGGAATTGAATTAAGCATTTAAATGATGGATAGAATTTAATTGGCAGAGGGGAGGAAGAGGATGATTCTAGACTAAAGAGTGAGTAAACTGTGTGGGAATAGAAGAGCATGATCTAAACCAAAGGGTAGGTATACATGAGATTGCATATCTATGAGGATACTGATTTGAGTAGAGAGTAGTCGAAGAATGTCAATTAGAGCCATGACTCAGCCTAAGTGCTCAGACAAAGGGCTGTCTGCCTTTCATAACATTCTGTTCACTTCTGAATAAAATGGCATTGAAGGTAGACATAACAATGGTTAAGAAGTTAGCCTTTGGAGTCAGATAGACCTGGGTTTGAGTCCCAGGACTACCACTTACTTACTGTAATATCTTGGGTTAATTAATTGACCGCTTGGGGCTTAGTTTCCTCTTCTGTAAAATGGGGCTCCAATGAAGAGCCTATAACAAAATCCCAGCAAGTACTGAGCAAAGTGCTAGCACATGGAAAGCACTCATTAAATAGGAACTGTAATAAAGGTGATCTAATGAATGAAACTTCATTTTTACACATTTGTTAAGTTTTTTCATATGGATAAGCTAAAAAAAAATTGGTTCAACCACTTGCTTTAATTTTTTATTCAAATTCTGATTCAGAAAACCATGATGACCATAGTTGTGGGATGGAATAGGAGATGATGATGTTGAGCAAGTAAGTTATGGTTTGATGCTGCAGGACCTTCATAGTTAGTCTGAGGAGACTGCCCTATGGGGAATATATCTGCCTTCTGACTAAGGAGAAGGAACCACAGGAATCAGCTCAAGGGCAGTTAGCAAACTGCTGGCAAAGTGGCCCAAGGCTGCAAACTGTTTATACTTATCTCCATCCACTTGACCCTCTGAGCTCCTTTCATTTTCTCCCTCTAAGGAGCATTTCTTAAAGGTATGGTATGCTGGGCACATTTGCCTGCCCTCATATACTTTCTGATGAATGGGGAGTTTGGATTAGCATTTTATTCTGGGTATAATCACTTCCTAGTAAGCAAAGGGTCAGATACATGGAGAAGTAGTCTAAGAAACTTCAGGGAAGGAAATCCCTGGGTTGAGTGAAGTGGAAGGCAATATCAGATGCCAGTAACAATAAACAACATAATCCCAGGAAAGAGCAACTGTTACCTGAGCCTAGAAGGTCATGAATGTGGCGCATGCTTTCAAAATAGGAGCCCAGGGACACCGCTGTAATTACCAACCGAAGAGACTCCCCTTAGTACCAGAAAAACAGATGGATACACTAATTAAAGGGAGAGAGACAAATAACAATGCAATCTTTAAATGTGAGCAACTCAAGAGAGTCAACCTTGCTCTGTTTCCGATTAAGAAAATTGCCCGGTTAACTCTGGGCAGCTCTAACCAGCCACAGAAACCTATGCCAAATCAATTGTTTTCAAACAGCATTCAAATATGATTTTCCTTTGTTCCAGATGGACTACAGTCTTGCTTTTGAAATAAATGAAGCTTGAGAAGCCACTCTCTATGGCCACATGTACCATCTTTCTTATGTTTAATTCCCCTTTCTTTTTCAAAGGAAGGGGAAACTCAGATTCTAAAACGACAGCTTGCTGAGCTTGCTGGCTGTCACTGTTTAAAGAATGGCTTATTAAACAGATGATGTACAAGCACTTAGAAAAGTAAGTGCTGACCAGAAAGCCAGTGTAAGAACATGTCTGATTAGGTACAGATAATTTCCTTTATTTATTTTTTTCTTTGAAAGGGCTACTAGAATGACATCTTTACAGTGAATCTTTCACAATTGCCTTATAAAAAATATGGAGAAATGCAGATCAGATAATAACTTACTTAGCTGGATTCCTAACTAGGTGAATAATTGTACTCAAAGAGTGGTGATGAATGGATTGACAACAATTTGAAGGGCGGTCTCTAATAGTTTCTATAGGGCTCTCTACTTGCCCATGTCATGCTCAATATTTTAATCTATGATTTCTGGATAAAGGCATAACAAGTTTGATTGCTATAACTGTAGGTAAAACAAAGCTGGAGAATATACTTAACTTACTTGATGATATAATTGGGTTTCAAAAAAAATGTCACCACCCTTTATTGAGTGTCTTTAAGGCACTACTATATATAAACTGTCCTGTTGAAATCTTAAAACCAAATAAACTAGGGCTGAGAGGGGTTTTAAATAGCTTATCCAAAGTTACACAGATAGTAAGTGACATTGCCAGGACTTAAACCCAAGCCTGTCTGCTGTCAAAGCCCATACTCTTTCTAATACACTACATTGCTAGCCACTGCTGTACACTGTCTTGACAAACTAGACCAGAATATGCTTTCTCCTGAAAACAAAACAGAACTGAACAAAGGCTGAAGGCTCTGGGAAACAAGAAAGAATCAGATCATACGGATTCAAGAGAGTTGACTGTAGCTTTCCTGAAGGGTTGGAGTGGTGCTAGGGTGATGGTGAAAACCAGCACTTATACTAATAAACTGCTGAAGATATTTGGAGCTAGAAGACAGTGAATATTGCTACTTCCTGGCATTGTTATTATATCTAGCTTTATTTTTAGGAGGCAAAATGGCTGGAATGATGGGCCCAAAACTACAAAGGTAGAACATAACATAAGAAAAAAGGTGGGTAATCATAGAAGAATAGAATGGAGGAAATATGATTTCACTATAGTTCATATTACAAAGACCTAGGAGATTTAGTCTTCAACTTTAACATGAGCCAACAACATGAAATGCCTTTCAGAAAAGTAGATATAACTCAGGATGTATTATTATAAGCACTAAGTGGATTCCAGAGCCTGAGAAGTAATAGTCACATTGTCTTCGGCTCTGGCCACCATTCCGTTGTGATGGGCAAATAACATTTAACATCACTAGAGGCTTGAAGTAACTCGGGTGAAGTGTTTGGAAACTATTTCCTATGAGGGAATATTTTTGCTTTTGAGACAGTCTCATTTTGTCACCCAGGCTGGGGTGCAGTGATACAATCTTGGCTCACTGCAGCCTCTGCCTCCTGGATTCAAGTAATTCTCATGCCTCAGCCTCCCGAGTAACTGGGATTATAGGCACCCGCCACAACAGCTGGCTAATTTTTTTTTTTTTCGTATTTTTAGTAGAGATGGGGTTTCCCCATGTTGACCAGACTGGCCTTGAACTCCTGACCTCAAGTGATCTGCCTGCCTTGGCCTCCCAAAATGCTGGGATTACAGGTGTGAGCCACCATACCCAGCCCTGTGAAGAAAATTTTGAAGTAAATGGAGTATTTAGCATAGAGAGGAGAAAACTTGAGAACATGAGAGCTGTATTTGAAGGACCATCATGTGGATAAAAAGATTAGACTTGGTCTGATGTGTTTTATATTATAAAGCTAGGATGTAGGAGGCAGCCTATGGTTTGATATAAAAAAGAAATTCCTAACAATAAGAGTGTCCAACATCAAGTGACAAGGATAATAGGTTATATTTAATGAGTGTTTCCTAAGTGCCTAGCACTGTGGTCCATTGTGGACATATCATTTCATGGAATCCCCATACGAACTCCATAAGAGCCATGGATAGGGGAATGGCTACATTGTAAAGCAGGGATCTTAATGTCACAAGGAATATTTAAATACAAGCTAGATGAATAGCTGTCAGTTATGTGTCATATGTAATTTTGTATTGAGGTGGTGGTGATGAGAGAGTTGACTTAGATGGCTATATGAATTCCCTGTCTAATATAAGACTCAGTAAATATTCTACTTTATCTGTTTTCAACTTTATAATGTTAAATATTACAAGCCGATGGTTCAAAGATAGCATTTTAAACTCTTCATAAGATTGCTGCTATGTGTCTCTGTGTATATATTCACACACACACAGAGGCACATTTAAAAAAAAGTCATATATATTCCAGGGTTTAGGAAAGATAAGGATACCATTTAGATATGTGGAAGCTTTGAATAATTTGAAATCCTAACAATTTTCAATTTATTAATTAAGCCAATGTAACAATGTGAGAAAAGAGCATATCCTGCATTTATGATGAGCAGAAATTGAAATATACATCACTTTGTTAAAAATAGACAATGAGAAAAATGTAGAAAATGTAAATTTCAAAAAGATTTCATTTGAATGACTGGATTACAATATGATTCTGTGGCTCTGTGGAGTACAGACATAAGAATTTACAGAGCTCTAACTTCAACTTTCCTTCTATCGCTGTGCTAGAGTAGGGGCTCCTAACTCCTAGGTTGTAGACTAGTACCAGTCCATCGCCTGTTAGGAACCGGGCTGCATAGCAAGAGGTGAGCGGCAGGCAAGTGAGCATTACAGCCTGACTTCTATCTTCTGTTAGAGCAGCAGCAGCATTAGATTCTCATAGGAGTGCGAGCCCTATTGTGAACTGTGCATGTGAAGGATCTAGGGTGTGTGCTCCTTATGAGAATCTAAATAATGCCTGATGATCTGAGGTGGGACAGTGTCATCCTGAGACTGTACCCGCTGACTCAGTCTGTGGAAAAATTGTCTTCCATGAAACCAGTCTCTGGTGCCAAAAAGGTTGGCACGGCTGTGCTAGAAGATTGAAGAGTATTAATAACCTTTAAGGTTGGTATGAAGATATTATCTCCACTTTACAGTCCAGAAAACAGTCTTAAAGAGAAGCAACTAATCTAAGACAACAAAGTTAAACAGCAGTGCCAAGATTCAACTTCATTGAATCTGCTTCACACTGTCTACTGTGCTAAATCAGTACCCTCCTCTTTTCTTTCCTCTGATAACACAAAGCATTTTGGAAATATACTAAAGTATAGCACAAATGATAATGGTTATTATTAATAAACAACTACAATATTCGATATCTGGATTCATATGATGTTTGTCTTGAAAAAAATTTACATTGTAACAGAAATCTTGGTCTCTTTAGCACAGATAGGGACACATTTGGAGGATCCTGGTTTGTTCTCTACAGGCTTGACTTTAGGATCGGAAGAATATTTGAAGAGCTATTGGAGAATAAAAAGGCACAGTAAAAAGTGCTCCTCTTCTTTCCACAATCTAGATTCTAAATTGCTGGGAGGTGAGAAACCAAACAGTCCATGTGATACCACTCACTGCTTATTCACTACATGCAGAACCCTGCAATGGTTATTTCTGAAGACGCAGAGAAAGAAGACCAAGTTCTCTCCATGTGGGAGCTCCCAATGGAAGGGTGCCCTTAATGAAGATTCTAAAGCAATGCAGTGAATTTCCTGATCAGTTTAAGAACTAGTGCTGTATAGATAGTTGCCTTTTTGATGGAGCTTCATGTTCACCCTCTCTTCCCCACTAGTATAAAACCTGAAAGTTTAGAGAAAGTCCTGCATTCAACTGGTTCTTAAGAATTTAAATAAGGAGAGGCAAAAGATGGCAGTGAAGTACTAAATACTGCCAGAAAAGATTTGGTTGGCTAGCTCCAACTTTTGGCCCTTGGTCAGAATCTATCATTTGTTCTCCACAGCCTGTGATGAACTATAACCTCTGAATCAAACAGAGCATAAGTTCTCACTTCCAAGAAGCCATCTATGCTGTAAAGAGAAATTGCTGCTGTGACAATTCAAGCAACTGGTAAGAAAGACCAGTGCAAATTCCCAGCATACACATTTCTCTTAAGTTTTCCATTAATGAGCAGCAATGGACTTGCCAGCAGACACTGTACTCACCATTTTTTCCCATCCAGGCAGAACACTCCAGGAGCAATTACAAAATCATGAACTTAAGTCACATCCGCTGTCTGACATAGCTTCATTTCCCTAGTGGACTAATGTGTACCTGCTTCTCTGCCAACACAAGTGTCCTTATAAACTCACAGCTTCATCTTTCCTTATATTTGGACCTTGCTTTTGGCTTTCTCTTATACTTTAGTTAAGATGCCCTCCTTGTTTTAGCTATTGAGGATGGTAAGATAACAGCTGCAAATTAGTTCTTGGTGTCTATCAGAAGTCAGATTTCTTCATGCCTTAATTAGTACTGCTTTTAAATATTGCTGCCATAATTTCCAACCTGATAAGGACCTGGGATCCTTATTTTCCTCCAACAAGAATTTCCCACTGCCAAAATAGCCTACCACAAGGGAAAGCTGAACAAACAATCAAGCTGGCCTCTAACCACAAAGCAATCCCATTTCCAACTAGCTAATGAAAAATGTGAGAGTGAGACTACAGTCTAATCAAGGGAAGATGGGAAGATGATTACATTTTTGTCCATTATCTCAAGCCCCACCAAGCTGGGTGGTTGTGTCTGTGTGTCTGTCTGGCACAGCCAGAACCAGGGCTCCCATGAGGACCTTCTTCTCTCTCCATCGTAACAGGACAGCTGTGTGCAAGTCAGAGATGAGTAAACATTTGGAGGCCAGGTAAGAGGCTACTAGAGTATAACATGGGCTGCTGACAGTGAAAATATAAAAGGAGAATTACCTGTGCTTGTCTCCTACTCTTAAATATTAACTGGGGTATGAAGGAGACTGGTATCATGGAGTTTTCCTAACTTGTTTGATGGTGTAAGCTGCTTTTAGGTTTGGGTGGAAGGGTGATTTGAGGTATCTCCCTTGGCCAGGCAGGCAGGGGAGTCAAGCTATGGAAAACATTTCTGAATCATGGTTTAAACAAGTACTCTAAATGAAGTCCTTATATGTCACATGAGATCTTAGGTTGTACTTTTGTAGAAGACAGAACACAAGTCTACTAAGTTTCTATTCTTTTTTCTATTCACTTAAGACAGCAATAAGCACTTAGCAGAAAGTGTGAATTCCCCAAAACCTATTTATATGGGAAATGGCCTTTCAAATGAAAAGGCTGAATGATAAAAAAAATGGAATCAGTTACTCAGCTTAAGACCCTTTCGACACCAAAGGTTTCCACATATATTCAGAATTTAGTTATCTTCTTCAACTTTGCAATAATCCATACAGATAAAAGGAGCCCAAGTACCTCCTGGTTCCAGCAGAATATTGATCACTACCTCTCTGAATTTACTTTGGAGTTTCACCCCTTGGGTAACTCCCAGACTCACAGTACACATCTGTACTGTGTACAGATGACCTGTTTTAAGACAAAAAGCAGCTCTGAGCTGTGGGCCTTGTGCCCCTGAAGCAGGGCTTTTCAAAGAGCTTCTCTGCTGAGCAAGCTGTTTGCACACTGCAATTAGGCTCAACCAGAGGACAAACAATTCCTCATCCTATGTGTCTTCCATTAATAAAGATTTGCAGCAATGTGTACGAGACTTGGAACATTACTTAGATCTACCAAGTTCCCAATTTGGGGAAGTGGCTCTGATTGCTTTTGGAGTCTCTGGTGTCTTTGGACAGATGTATTCATTCAACATGTGGAGGCCTGTGGGCAATTCATATTTTAGCTGAGGTTATAGCCACTATTAAAGTAGGCCTGCAAACAATAGCAAAGATTAGAAGCAAACGTAGAGTTTTATAGTTTAACACTCATTAGGCTCTTGTTTTCCCCAAAGTTGTGAAAATTCAGAATAAAAACAACAAGGGGCACAGAAGGTTGGCACAGCAAAGTCAAACTACATATTAAGTACACTGCAACACATTCAGTATATCCTGATTTTCAAAGAGAACTGAACCAGGAATCATGAAGCCATAATTCTATCATGTCACTTCTTTCTGAGTTAATAAGAGCTAACATATTAAGCATTTATTATGCACTACATACTGTGGGAAGTAGATTACTCCTTACTTACATCGTCTCATTTATTTCTTAACAACCACTGTAGCAGTCTTATTATCTTCCCCACTACACGGGAAGCAAAGAAAGGTGAAACATTTCCAAATGTAATATAGGTTACACAGAGCTCAGGTCAGTTTGATGCCTAAGCCTGTGTTCTTAACCTTTTTATAACACTGCCAGTCTTCTACATTAAGCTCCCTACTTAGTAGTCTACTCTATTTACTAAATTATATAATTATATTGACCCCCTGCTCTTTAGTTTCTTCACTTACTGGACTATTACAAAGTTGAACAAGAGAATTAAATTCTGAAAATAAGTTGAAACCCTTGGTATTGAAAGAGCATGAAGCTAAATAATTGATTCCATTGGTGGGACATTTGGATGGGACAATCCTAGAACCTCCATAATTCTAAAAATACAGTCATTTCATAAAGAGTGATGAAAAAAGCTATTTTTTTTTCTAGGTGATTGTGGATATAGTTCCAGTAGACACATTCCAACTTGGATCTTAAACCCTAGGCTGAGTGACTTTTTCTCCTGCGAATGTTAAGTGCTTGATGCCCTGGAGTACTGAACTTCCTATCCACCTCTCTATGATGGTGGAGTGACCTCCATGAAGCACGCTAGGGAATTTTCTAAGAAGCCAGGCCACTGCTGCTCTCTGTACACAACCAAAGCAAAGCACAAACCATGTAAACCTATTCTCATTCTCCAGTTCCTGTGGTTCTAGGAGGGATGCTGAGCCTGGTCCTCAGCATTTCATTTAATTTGCATCACTTTCTTCTTCTGGGCAGAAGCTGGGATAAGATCATATCAGAGTCTGGCACAACAAAACGGCCACCTATGGAGTCTACCTTCTTATTTATTTGCATATTTTCACACAGTTGGGGCAGCAAACATTAGATGCCAATCATAATTAAGAAAAAGCCCAATGTCCCTTGAAGACATTTAAAGTGAAATGCCTACAGGAAGAAGAGACGTTTCCTCTAGATTTTTTATTTTAAAAAATGAAAATAATGTTAAACTTCTTGGCACTGCAGCTGAATATTAAGTAGAAACATCTTAGGGAAACTTGCCTGAGAGCTATATGAATTCTAAACTATGAAAACAAGACACTCGTAGAAAACTGTAAAAGAGAAAAAATGATAAGTTTGCTTTACCAAAGAAACAAAGCATTTTCCTCCAGGGAGAAAGGAAGCATGATGGGAAATCTGCAAACAATGGACTTCTGAAAGGTTTCATGTGTTTGCTTAAAAACCAAAATAACAACAACTCAAACTCCACAGTGCTGACAAGGGACAAGTGCTCTTCTATCTAACAGCACATGGGCCATAGGATATTTCCAAAAAGCAAAGATGTTCAGACTCAGTCCCCTTGTGAGTATGATTTGAATGATTTTTGCCAGACACCACCTTCCCCCAAGTCTCTAACAAGATCCAGCTACAATGCTAAAATTTCTCCCTGTTGTCATTCATCTAAGGCTCAAGAGGAAGAGCATTTGCAGTAGTGATGGTGGGGCTTTTGAGGGTAAGGGATGAGAGGGTGCCTCTCCATTTATTTTGCAATTTGTCTCTGCCTGCATTTTTGTCTATGTCAGCATATTTGTTTTTCTGTCTACTTTTTCTGTTTCTCTGTCCGTCTCCCAGTCCATCCATCAATTCCTCTCTGCTTGTCTCTCATTGTCTGTTTTAACACTCCCTCTGTCTTCCTGCTTCATGTCACTGTATGTTTCTCTCTCAGATTCGGTCTGTCTCTGTTGATCTTTGTCTGTTGCTCAGTCGGTCTCTGTTGTGCGTTCTTTCTTCTCTCTCTCCATTGCTCCCTTCCTCCATTCTACCCTCTGCCTGTCTGCATCTCCCTCTGTCTATCTGTCTCTGACCAATAGCTTCTGATCATCCATTTATTTTTGTTTGTTTGAATATCCCTGTTTAACTGTCCCTGTCTAGTTTTCAGTCTGTCTGTCTTTTGGTTGGTCTGTCTGGTGCTCTATGTCTGCCTTCCTGTCTCTATCAGTATCTCTGCCTCTCTGTGCCTTTGTTCATTTCTTTGTTTCAGTTTCTGTCAATACTTTGTCTCTTTGGTCTTTCTGTCAGTCTCTGTATGTGTCTCTTTTTGTTTCTCTGTGTCTGTGTTACCCATCTGTCTGTCTGCACTCTGGCTATCTGTCCAATCTGTCTGCCTGTCTCTCCACCAGCCTGTTTCTGTCCGCTTGTTTCTCTGGATGTCTGCATGTATTTATCTCAGTCTTTACTTCTGTCTTTCACTAGCTGACTATCTTTCTCCATAAATTTTTTCTCTCACTCTTTTCCTCCCTCTCAGTCTATCAGTCTTGCTATGATTCTCTCAGTTTCTCTGTTTCTTGTCTTTTGGTCTATAACACATGGTGTCTGTCCAACTCTTTCAGTCTCCCATCTTGGTCAGTCTCTTTGTCTTGGTTTATCTGTTGCTCTCTCTTCCCAAGTCTGTCTGTCTGTCTCACAGCCTACTTTTTTCTCTCGTCAGTCTGTCTTCCCACTTTTCTCTGTTGGTTCTCATTTCTCTTTCCCTCTGTATCAGTCTGTTTTTCTCTGCCTGTTCCCTGCTCTGTGCATCCTGCAACATTAGTCCTTCTCTCTATCTACCTATTCTGTCTCTCTATCTCCCTGTCTTTTGACTCTATTCATGCCTCTCTGTTTCCATCAATCTCTCTCTCATTCTATAATAACAGTGTCCCTCTCTCTGCCTGCCTACCTGTATGGGTATCTGTCTGTGTTTATTCTTTCCTTTAGTAGTTTGGCTGCCTGGCTCACTGTCTCTCAGGCTGTTTTCCTCTCTTTCTGTCACATTGTCTATAATTGTCTCTTTCTTTCCTTTATTTCATTTCCCTCCTTTTCTTCATTTCCTCTCTCTCTCTCTTCTCTTTTTTACTGAGGTGAGATTTACATAACATAAAATTAACCATTTTAAAGAGAACAATTCAGTGGAATTAAGTACATTCACACTGTGCATGCAAGCACTACTTTTATCTAGTCGTTGTCCCAAAATATTCTCATCACTCCAAAGGAAAAGCTTGTACTTAAACAGTTGTTCTCCCTTCCTCCCTTCCCCTAGCCACTGGAAACCACCAATCTACTTTCTGTCTCCATGGATTCACCTATTATAGACCTTTCAGAGAAAAGGAATCATACAACATGTGACATTGTGTGTCTGGCTTCTTTCTCTCAGAATAATGTTTTCTAGGTTCATCTCCCTTGTAGCATGTACAATTAGTTCATTACTTTTTATGGCTGAATAATATCCTACTGTGGATATATTACAATTTGTTTATTCATTCATCTACTGATGGACATTAGGTCTGGTTCCACCTTTTTGGCTATCATGCATAATGCTGCTATGAACATATGCAGCTATATATGCATGCACATATACTTGTCTGAGTACCTGTTTTCTATCCTTTTGCGTATATACCCAGCAGTGGAATTGCTGGTTCATATGGTAATTTTATGTTTCACTTTCTGAGGAACCACCAAAGTGATTCCTAAGTGGCTGAACCATTTTAGACTCCTACCAGAAATTTAGAAGGGTTCCAATTTCTTCACATTCTTGAAAACAGTTGATATTTTCTGCCTTTTAGATTCTAGCCATGTTAGTGGATACCAAGTGGTATTTAATTGTGGTTTTGCTTTGCATTTCCCTAATATGTTTGTTGGCCATTTGCATATATCTTCTTTGGAAAAATGTCTGAGTATTTAACCTATGTTTTGATTGAGTTGTTTGTCTTTTTTTTGTTGTTGTTGAGTTGTAAGAGTCTTTTATATGTCCTGGATAGACCTTTGCCAGATACATGGTTTGCAAATATTTTCTGCCAGCCTGTTTTCTCTGTGTCTCTTTCTGATAGACTGAATCTATTAGACTGCCTCTTTCTAACTATTTCTCTGTTGGTGTCTTTGTATCAATCTATCCCTGACATGTCTCTGTAAGGCTCCACCTGTTCCTTCTTTCTTCTTCTCCCTCCTTAACCTTTCTTTTTTAGTGTCTCTCTCTCTCTCTCTTTCCTTCCTCCCTTCCCTCCCCAATCTGTTTCCTCTGTTTCGCTGTATCTGACTCCCTCTTTTTCAATTTCTCCCTCCCCTCATTCATCTCTCAGTCTGTCTCTCTGTCCATTTAGTTGGCTCTCTATCTTTCTACTTTCTGTCTTGCTCTCTGTGTCTTTCTGATTCTCCCTTTATTGGTATGTCTATCAGTTGTTTTGTTTATCACCCTATCTCTCTCCCCTTGACTCTCTTGGTCTGTCTCTCTCCATCTGCATCTCTCTCTGTATTTGCCTTTTCTCCTCTAACTCATAGCCCTCCCTTTCTGTCTCTCTAAGTGTCTGTCTCAGTGTGTCTCTCAGTCATAGTCTCAATGTCTTTCTCAGGTTCTATCTGAATCCCCTGACACGTTTTCTGTGTCTACCTGTCTCTCTGCAGCAGTTTCTTTTTGCCTCTGTTTCTCTCTCTCCTTGCCTGTTTCTCGCCTCTTTCTGTTTATCTGCCTGTCTGTCTCTTAGTCTCTCAGGCTTTCTTTCCATTTGTCTATCTCCTCATTTCTTTCTCTCATTCTCTTTCCTTTGCCTCTCCCATATAGCTCCATCTGACCAACTCTCTCAATCTGACCGAATTTCACTGACTCTCTCTCTCTCTCTCACTATCTCACCGTCTTTTTTTGTCTTACTGTCTCTTGCAGTGTCTGCTTGTCTCTAAGATGGTCTGTCTCTGGCTCTGTGTGTATCTCCCTCACTTCTTTCTCAGTCCCTTGCTCCTTCTTGCTCAGTCTGTGTGTTCTCTCTTCTTTGTCTCTATCTCTGTCTTCCTGTGTCCCATTCTAACTCCTCATCTCTCTGCAATACCCTCAACACCCAGCTTCTCTGTCCGTCTCTCAGGCTCTGTCTGTTCATATGAGTGTGATTCTCTTCTTTTCTCTTTTTGTCAGTTTTACTCTCTCTCTTTTCTTCTTGACTTTCTTTCTTACTCATTTCTCTCTCTCTCTCTGTCTCTCTTTAGTTCTGTAGCTTTTTCTGTTTCTGGGTCTTTCGCTCTTTACCCTGTTTTCTGTATCTCTTTGTGACCTCCCTGTTCTATCTTTTCTGTTTTAGTCTGTCCCCATATCTCTCTCCTTATTCCTCACTGCTGTCTCTGTTTCCCCTTTTCTCCATTTTTTTCTGTTTGTCAGTCTGCCTGCCCTTATACCTGTCTGCTTCTTTTTGTCTATCCATCTCTCTTTGTATGCTTCCATCTTTCTACATTAACCAATTGATCTCTATACCTCTATCTATCCATGTTTGCCTCTGCCTTTCTGTTTTTCCATCTGACTGCCTCTGTCTCTCCTTCTTGGTCTATCCTTCCCTGTCTGTCTATCACTGCCTTTATCCATCTCTGTCCATTCCTATGTTTATGTCTGTCTCTCTGTCTAACTCCCTCTGGCCATTTGTCTGTCTGTCTCTGCCTCCTCTTTGAAAACATGTGGTATTTATCTTTCCATGTCTGACTTTTCTTTCCAGGCTCATCCATTTTGCTGCCAAAAAAATGATTCCATTCTTTTTTATGGTTGAATAGTATTCCATTGTGTATATATGCCACATTTTCTTTATCCATTCATCTGTTGATAGTTAGGTTGGTTCCATATCTCAGCTATTGTGAAGAGTGTTGCAATAAACACGGTGGTGCAGGCAACTCTTTGACATACTGATTTCTTTTCCCTTGGATAAATACCCAGTAATGAAACTGCTGGATCATATGGCAGGGGGTGAGGAGCATGGGGAGAAGTTGGTTAACAAACACGAAATTACAGCTAGATAGGAGGAATGAGTTCTGGTGTTTTTCAGCACTGAAGGGTGACTACGTTAAATATCCGTTATTATATATTTTCAAAAAGCTAGAAATGAACATTTTTGAATATTATTAATACAAAGAAATAATAAATGTTTGAGGTGATGAGTATGCTATTTACTCTGCTTAGATATTACACATTGCATGCATGGCTCAAAATATCAGTATGCATCCTATGTACAATTATTATGTGTCAATGAAAAATAAAAGAAAAAATATTGAAAAAGACAAAAAAGAAGCTGAAGTATAAATTTCTTTCCAACCTGTGGCAGTTGAACACATACATCTCAAAGAATGGACTTATAGTCCTTGGCTTGCAAAAAATGCATTGATTATACTGACTTATGTAAAATAAGTGTAATATGTCTACCTAGTACCTGAAAAACACAGGTATACACTAACTGTGGTATCTTTCAAACACTGTCACTTAGTCGTCCACTAGTGAAAAACACAACAAAATCTATGTGCTCAGCAAAGACACAGAATCAACCCAGGTACCTATCAGTGGTGGACTGGATAAAGAAAATGTGGTATATATGCACCATGGACTACTATGCAGCCATAAAAAAGAATGAAATCATGTCCTTTGTAGCAACATGGATGCAGCTGGAGGCCATTATCCTTAAAGAATTAATGCAGAAACAGAAAACCAAATACTGCATTTTCTCACTTATAAGTGAGAGCTCAACACTGGGTACACATGGACACAAAGACGAGAACAATCAACACTGGGGATTACAAAAAGGGGAAAGGAGAGAGGAAGGGAAGCAAGGGTTGCAAAACTACCTATTGCGTACCATGTTCACTACTTGGGCAACAGGATCACTAGAAGCCCAAAGCTCTGCATCACGCAGAATACCCATGTAACAATCCTGTACAGGTACCCTTGAATCTAACATTAAAAAAAATACATGCCCAGAGCATGTCTTGTAAGCCTTTCATTGGGCTTATATTTTAAGTAAGCTTCCAGAACTCAAGAAGTTTGAGAAACTGGGAGTTAAGGGACATACTGCATCACATAAAATATAGAGTCTAAACAGACTGTTTTTGAAAATTACATCATCATTGAAACATACAGTGATCCAGAATTCTACAGACTGAATTACATCAGCACAATCACTTGATTTTAGTCTAACACTCTAGTTTGATAATCTTACAATCTAAACCCTAATAATAAGGAAATCATTAACGGCATTATGGAACAATGTCATTAAACCTCTCCGTGTCTCAGTTTCCTTGTCTAGAGAATGAGACTTATGACAATAAATGACCTTATATCGTTGTTATTAGAAGTAAATGGGATAATCCATGTATTGCTCTTAGAACAGTGCCTCCTAAAGTAGGAGCTCAAGAAAATGTTAGTTATTATTACCTCTATTGTTGTTATTGCAATTGTTATCGTTGTCATTATCATATAAACATCTAAATAGCACTGGAATCAGGAGAGCTATGTGACTGGTCAAGTCCACTCTCTGGGCAGTTTCCTTATCTAAAAAATGAAGACGTACCTCTAAAATTTTTATGGTCCTATGGTTGTTGGATTCCATGTATTTCTGAGTACTAAGCACATGGGGTCACACTTTTTAATTTTTAATTTTCATGGGTACATAGTAGGTACATATATTTATAGGGTACATGAGATATTTAGATATAGGGATGCAATGCATAATAATCACATCGTGGAAATTGGGGTATCCATCCCCTCAAGCACTTATCCTCTGCGTTACAAACAACCAAATTACACTCTTTTAGTTATTTTTAAATGTACAATTAAATTATTTTGAATATAGTCACCCTATTTTGCTATCAAATACTAGGTCTTATTCATTCTTTTTACCTATTTTTTGTACCCATTTATTCTCCCCCTCCTCCCCCCGCCCCGCCCCTACTACCATTCCCAGCCTCTGGTACCCATCGTTCTATTCCCTATCTTCATGAGCATGAGTTCAATTGTTTTGATTTTTTACATCATGGGGTCACATTTTTGATCAGGCTTCATGTTGTAATTTTTATCCTCAAAAGTTGTCAGACCTGTAAGTTACAAAGGCACACAGAAGCCACAAGGAAAATCTGATTTTCAAGCATTTCTAAAACTAACCTGGTTAGTTTCTCACTGACTTATTTAGCTTTTATGGGATCTCGCAATGAAAAGCATAAATTCAGGAATGACTTTCATTCTAATTTTTTCTCTAATGATGTCCATATCAGACAGTTGGCATAGGTAACATTTCCACAGATGTGGACCTGAATCCTCAGAGCTAGAGTGCCATATTTTTAAAAAAGGATATTGTTAGCCCTTGAAAAATGAAAAAAAGAAAAAAGAAAAAGACAAAGAAAAAAAGGATATTGTACTTTGCTTCAAATTGCTGCCTGTGGATGTTGTACTCTTCCTAGAGATGCTGTTCATGGCTATTGTATCTTTCTTGTGAAGACTGTCTAGGATGTTATACCTTTCCTGGAAATAGTCTTTGCATGTTTTATCTTGCCTCAGAAAGGATGATGCTTCCTTCTTGGAAATGCTGCCCATCAATGTTGTGATCTTCCCTGGGATGCTGTCTGTGGTTTCTGTAACTGGCTTCTGAATACTGCCTGTGGACAGTATACATGATTTTTGATATTAATTGTGGCTAATTTATCTTCTGACCCGAGAGACTCTTCACTGAAGCTGCTTCTCCAGTGCAGCTTCTGAGGGAGAACTAAGAATATGTTTCTGGTACTTGTGGGTTTGTAACTTGATTAATTAATACTTTCTCCAGACCGAATGGATCTCATGTCTTAAACTGTATTCAATAAATATAATCTCTTGCCATCCTCTGCCCATTTTCTGGATAGATAAGCTGCAGGTGGGAACCTATTGGGAAAGAGGGAGAATACTAATTGGCAAATTGACTTTGGGTCCTAGACAACAACTTGTAGCATAAAAACTCTAACTTATTAGCTAAACTAGGCAATTGGCAATAGGTGCCTCTGAAAAAGATGAAAACTGTGGAAGCACAAACCGTATTTATTCAGGCAAAGGCTGTTACTTTCAAATGTCTTGGTATAATGTACCCTGTACTGTGGTAAATGAATTTTCACCTTTGGAGGCACAGTGCTACATAATTGTCCAGAATATTTCCTGTAACTAACGCATAAAATTTCCATATATCCTATAAGAATTCTCAAATCTTAATTACTTACGCTTCTATTTTCTTCATCTTCAATATTTTCCTTAGGATGAGGATGTCAAATTCCCTGCAGGGATGTGGCAACATATATTTATCACTAAAACCTATCTTGTCTCTGCTCCCCTAATCCTGCCAGCATTAGCATACCTGAGCTTATTCATGCACATATTCGTTCCTTTACAAATTCATGCCTCCCACTCCCATAGCCATGCACAATGGATTTTGTCCAAGCTGTACTGGTGAAAGAATAAGGTCATGTAGCTAAGGAATATTGACCTTGAGGGGCAGATTCATAGAATTTACATAATGTAGCTCCAAGAAAGATCCTGATTATTTCCTGCACCTTCACATTCTCTGCAAAAAGGCATGAGAAGCAGGAAAAAATAACCCTTTTTTGTGGTTAAAATCTTTGTGCTTTAAGATGACCAGGGATGAAAGGGTTATGATGGTCATCAATTCAAAAATGGCCCTTCCCAGTTCTTCTAACTCTTTTTCCACTGCTTTTCAGAATGGGGGTTTAGCTATACTTAAGTGTCCTGTCCCTTAGGTGGTCATTCACTTGTCTTAATTTTTTAAAATTATGCTTTTAATTAGAAATAATTATAGATTCATCTGCAGGTATAAAAAATAATACAAGAGATACTATGCATTTCTTTTTTTGTGAGACAGGGTCTCAGTTGGCTGCCTAAGTTGGACTGTAGCGGCACAATCACAGCTCACTGCAGCCTCCCAGGCACAAGGAGTCCTCTTACCTTAGCCTCCCAAGTAGCTGGGACCACAGGCACACATCACCATGCTTGGCTAATTTTTAATTTTTAATTTTTATTTTTTTACTTTCTGTAGACATGAGGTCTTGATATGTTGCCCAAGCTGGTCTCAAACTCCTGGTTTCCTTGTCTATAAAATGAGGTTTATGACAATAAATGACCTTATATAGTTGTTATGAGAAGTAAAGCAGTCCTCTTGTCTTGGCCTCCCAAAGTGCTGGGATTATAGGCAAGGCATGAGCTACCTGCCCAGCCAATACTATGCATTCTTTACCCATTTTCTCCCAATGATAGCATCTTGCAAAATTATAGTACAACATTACAACCAAGATATTGACATTAGTATGGTCAAGACACAGAACATTTCCATCACCACAAGGATCCCTCATGTTGCCCAACTTTTATAGTCATACCTGCTTTTCTCACCCACATACTACTTTCTTAACCCCTGAAAACCTGACAAATTTCAAGAACGTTATATTAATGGAATCATACAGCATGTAGCCTTTCAGGCTTGGTTGTTTTTCATGCATGAATGTTTATGTGTATGTAAGTCTTCCTTTCTTTGGGATCAATGTGCAAGAGTTCTTACACATTTTAAGAAACAGCCAGGCCAGGTGTGGTGGCTCATGCCTGCAATCTCAGCACTTTGGGAGGCCAAGGCGGGCAGATCACCCGAGGTTGGGAGTTTAAGACCAGCCTGACCAACATGGAGAAACCCCTTCTCTACTCAAAATACAAAAAAATTAGCCAGGCATGGTGGTACAAGCCTGTAATCTCAGATACATGGGAGGCTGAGGAAGGAGAATTGCTTGAACCCGGGAGGCAGAGGTTGCAGTGAGCCAAGATCGTACCATTGCACTCCAGTCTGGGCAACAAGAGCAAAACTCCGTCTCAAACAAACTTTCCCACCATGGCTGTACCACTTTACATTCCCACCAGCAACGTATGAGTGATCTAGTTTCTCTGAATCCTGGCCAGAATTTGGTGCTGTCATTATTTTTTATTTTAGCCATTCTGAAAGGTGATATCTCATTGTGACTTTAACTTTCATTTCCTTAACGACTAATGATATTGACCATCTTTTAAAATACTTATTTGCCACCTGTATATACTTTACCTAAAATGTCTGTTCATGTCTTTTTAAATTTTTCTAATTGAATTATTTTTATCATTGAATTTGAGAGTACTTCATATATCCTAGATACTAATTCTTTGTTGGATATGTGGTTTACAAATATTTTCTCCCATTCTGTAGTTTGTCTGTTTATCCTCCTAGCAAGGTCTTTCCCAGAATAAAAATGTAATTTTGATAAAGTCTAATTTATCAATTTATTTATTTTATGGTCTGTGTTTTTGGTGTCAAGTTTAAGAATTATTTACCCAACTTTAGGTCCTGAAAATTTTCTTCTATTTTTTTCTCTAAAAGTTTCATAATTTTATATTTTAAATGTAAGTCCATGATCCATTTTGAGTACATTTTTACAGGAGTGAGGTTCATTAAATTTACCAATGGATGTCCAATTGCCCCAGTATCAATGATTGAAAAGGTCAGACACCTCCATTGAATTGTTTTTGCACATTTGAAAAATTAACTTTGGGAGGCCCAGGCGGGTGGATCAGCTGAGGTCA
>NW_016107691.1:1020697-1029711 GCF_001604975.1 Cebus imitator | reverse complement strand
AAAAAAAAAATCAGGTGGGTGTATTTATGTGGGTGATTTCCCTGTTCTCTATTCTGTTCCATTGATCTATGTATCTGTCCACAAACACCACACAGTCTTGATTACTGTAGCTATATAGCAAAATTTAATATTGTGTAGAGTGATTCCTCCCACTTTATTTTTATTTTTTGAGATTGATTTAGCTCTTATAGGGCTTGTGCCTTTCTATATGTTAGGATCATCTTGCTTATATCTTCAGAAATACCTTGCTGAAATTTTGATAGCGACTGCATTGAATATAAAGATTAATTTCATGAGTACTGACATATTTAGTATATTGTGATTTCTGATACATGAACATAATATGTTACTCCATTCATTTAGGTTTATTTGATTTCTTTCATTAGTGTTTTGTGATTTTCATTATACAGCTCCTGTATATGTTTCAGTAAATTTATATTTAAGCATTTCATTTTATTTGGATTACCTCAAATGGTATTGTCTTTTTAATTTCAGTGTCCCTGTGTTCATTTCTAATATGGATAAATACAATTGATTTTTGTATGCTTATCTTATATCCTGCAACCTTAATGGATTCACTTATTAGTTCTAGGAGCTTTTTTTGTTTCTTTATTCCTTTTGTAGACTTCTTGGTATTTTCTATGCAGGTGATGTCATCTGCAAATAAGGACATTTTCACTTTTCTGATTTGTAAGCCTTTCATTTCTCCTTCCCTTATTTTTCTGATATATAAGCCTTTTATTTCTTCTTCCCATGAAGGGCTGAAACTAACAACATTATGTTGAATAACAGTGTATATCCTTGCCTTCTTTCTGATCTCAGGGGAAAGCAATTCAGTTTTTCACAGGTACATACAATGTTAGCTGTAGATGCTTTGTGAATTCTCTATCAAATTGAGGAAGTTACTTTCCCCTCCTATATTTCTGAGAGGTTTTTTTTTTTTTTAAATCATGAATGATGTCTAAGTTTTTCAAAATTTTTTCTGTATTGATTGATATGATTATATGATTTTTCATCTTTAGCCTGCTAATATGGTAGATTACATTGACTGGTTTTCAAATACTGAACCACCCTCGTGGCCCTGGAATAAACCCTACTTCATCATTCTGTGTAATTCTTTGAATATATTCCTGAATTTGACTTATTAATAGTTTGTTAAGAATGTTTACATCTGTATTCATGAGGAATACTGGCATGCACTTTTCACTCTTGAGCTGTTTTTATCTTATTTTACTATTTGCATAATATTAGTTTCATAGAATCAATTGAAAATTGTTCTCTCCTATTCTATTTCCTGGAAGAGATTTTATAGAATTGGTGGTAGTTCTTCTTTATGAGTTTGGTAGAATTCTCCAGTGAAATCATCTCACCCCAGAGATTTGATTTTGGGAGATTTTAAATGATGAATTCAACTTCCTTAATAGTTATATGGCTACTCAAATTATCTATTTAACCTTGCATGAATTGTGGTAGTTTATGTTTCTTGAGGAAGTGGTCCATTTCATATACGTTGTCAAATTTATGTAGGTAGAATTGTTCATAGTAGTGCCTTAGTATCTGTGTTAAGTCGTTCTTGTATTGCTATAAGGAAATGTCTCAGACTGGTAGTTTATAAAGGAAAGAGCTTTAATTGACTCATGGGTCTGCAAACTTTACAGAAAGCATGGTGCTGGCATCTGTTTTGCCTCTGGGAAGGCCTCAGCGAGCTTTTACTCATGGGCAAAGGCAAAGTGGGGGACAGGCATGTCACATGGTGAAAGCAGGTACAAACAAGGGGCTGGGGGAGGGGTAAGTGCCACACAGTTTAAAATGATCAGATCTCCTGAGAACTCACTATCATGAGGACAGCACTAAGTCGAGGGTTCCACCCCCATGACCCTATCACATTCCACCAGGCCACACCTCCAACACTGGGGATTACATTTCAACACGAGATTTGAGTGGGGACAAATATACAAACTATATCATTATCCCTTTGATAGTTTGTACTGATATTCTCTGTTTTATTTATCATATAGGTAATATATGTCTTTTTTCTCTATTGGTCTTGCTAAAGGATTGTCAGTTTTATTGATTCTTTCAAAGATTCTGTTACTTGTTTCATCGTTTTTCTGATTTCAATTTCATTGATTTCTCTTATCTTTAGTATTTAGTCCTCTTTGATTTTAGTTTATTTTGTTCTTATTTCTCTACATTTCTAAGGTGGGAACTTAGATTACTGATTTGAGACTTTTCCTCTTTTCTAATGTATGTATTTGCAACTATAAATTTCCTCCTCAGCACTGCTTTAGCTGTTTCTCATAAATTTTGGTATGTTGTATTTTCATTTTCATTGAGTTCAATGTGTTTTTAGAATTTTTTACTTGGTTAGGCTTACTCCTGTAATCCCAGCACTTTGGGAGGCCAAGGTGGGAGGATCACTTGAGGCCAGGATTTTGAGACCAGCCTGGGTAGGTAACATAGCAAGACCCTGTCACTACAAAAAATTGAAAAATTAGCTGAGTATGGAGGTGCATGCCCATAGTCCCAGCTACTGGGGAGGCTGAAGTGGGAGGATCACCTGAGCCCAGGAGGTTGAGGCTGCAATGAGTTGTGATCACGCCACTGCACTCCAGTCAGGTTGACGGAGCAAGACGCTGTCTCAAAAAAAAATTGCTTGAGACTTCTGCTTTGACCCATGGTTTATCTAGCAGTGGGCTGTTTAGTTTTCAGGTGTTTGGAGATTTTCCTATTACTTTTCTGTTACTGAATTCTCATATTATTCCATTGTGGTTGGAGGGCATGCTTTGTATGACTGAAATTTTTAATAATTTTTTGAGGTTTGTTTGATGAACCAGGATATGGTCTATCTTGGTACTTGTTCTGTGAGTGCTTAAAAATAATGTGTATTTTGTTGTTGCTAGATCCTATTGTTTGATTATTTTGCTGAGTTCTTCTATACTCTTGTGAATTTTCCATCTAGCTGTTATATCAATTATTAAGAGAGGGATGTTGAAGTGCTTAACTATAGTTATGGATTTATCTGTTCCTCCTTTCAGTTATATCAGTTTTTGTTTCACAAATTTTGCAGTACTTTGGTCCATATGCCTTTAGGATTACTATGTCCTCTTGGTGAATTGATACTTTTATCATTATATAATCTCTCTCTTTATCCCTAGGAATTTTCTTTGCTCTGTAGTCTACTTTATCTTATATTAAAACAGTCTTGCTTTCCTTTGATTGTTTGCCCATAGTTTTGCTTATCATGTTCTTTCTTCCTTCCTGATGTTCCAAGGTTTATTCCCTTATCATTTCTTTTTTCCTTAAAGAATTTCCTTTAGCAACTCTTTACAGTAGGTCTGCTGGCAAAAGATTCTTAGTTTTGCTCCATCTGAGAAAGTCTTGATTTCCCCTCCATTTCTGAAGATATTTTCACTGGGTATCAAATTCCTTCTTACTTGTGCCACTTCCTTCTTACTTCCATGATTTGTGATGAGAAATCTGCTATCATTTTAATTGTTTTCCCCCTGTAGGTAAGTTGTTGTTTTTCTCTGTCTTCTGTCTAGATCCTTTGTCTTTAGTTTTCAGAATTTTCATTATGACATGTCTCGGTGTTAATTTCTTTAACTTTATCCTATTTAGGGACTTATTTACCTTATCAAATCTGTAACTTTATGTCTTATGCCAAATTGGGGAGGTTTACAAACATTCTTTCTTGATGTACTTTTTTAGCCCCATTCTCTTCCTTCTCCCCTTCCTGGACTCTGATGGTATGTTAGACCTTTTGTTATAGCACCACAAGTCCTTTAGGCTTAATTCATTATACTTCAGTATATTTTCTCTTTATTGATCAGCTTGGGTAATTTCTATTGTCCTATCTTCCAGTTCACTAACACTTTCTTTTGTCCTCTCCATTTTGCTGTTGATCCCACTCATGGAGCTTTGCATTTTTGTTGTTACTATATTTTTCATTTCTAATTTTTCCATTGGGTTCTTCCTTATGTCTCCTATATTTTGCTAAGACTTTCCATTTCTTTGCTGAAGGTTTCTATTTTTTCATTTGTTTGTAATCAGTCATTGAAGGATTTTTATTATGGTTGCTTTGGATTTTTTTGTCAGAAAATTCTAATATCTCTGTCATCTTTGTGTTGGCCTCTATTGATAGTTATTTTCCATTCTGTTTGAAATCTTCTGGGTTCTTGACATGATGAGATATTTTCAATGGAGACATGGATATTTTGGGTATTACGTTATGAGTATCGGAGTCTTATCTAAACCTCTTTCATTGTTGGCATTGTTTCAGGCAGGGGAAAGGGGGTGTTATTGCCTCATTACTATCAAATGGAGGTAGAAGTCCAGGTTCCCTACTCAACTTCCAGTGACATCTGAGGGAGACAGTCTCCTTGTTACTAATGGGCAGGGGTGGGAGTTCCAGCTCCCCAGTAGTCTCCAATGACACTTTGCAGGAGTGGCTTTTTATTTCTGGGTGATAAATACAGTCATGAATCTCCAGGAGGTCTTCTCTGATACCACTTTAGTGGGCAGGAGTGCCTTCATAACTGTTAACTGTCAGGGAAAACTGGAAATCCAGGTTCCCCAGAAGTGGGTTAGATCATTGTGGCCAGTGGGGATGAAATTTCCAGCTTCGGCCTGGTCATGGTGGCTCACACCTGTAATCCTAGCACTTTGGGAGGCCAAGGCAGGAGGATTACTTGAGCTCAGGAGTTTGAGACCAACTTGGCAACATAGTGAGACCTCATCTCCATAAAAATAAAATTTTTTTTAAAAGTCCCAGTTTGGTACTTTGCCTTCTCTGATATCATCTTGGTGGAGGCCCCTGGCAGAAGTGTTGAAGTGCCTCATTAGAGCTTCACGAGGGTGGAAATCTACGTTTCCTACTTGGCTGGGAGTGGGTAGGAGTAGGGCCACAATGTGTGTGTATGTGTGTGTGGGGGGGTGTCTGGCTAGAGTAGAGAGCTTAGCTATTGTCTACAAGTTTTTCATCTTACTAGACTGCTTTTTCCTGGTCCTTTGGCTAAAGAGCATAGGCTTTTGTTGGGGCTTTTATTTTGTCTGTACATAACGGTGTTTCTGAGTTACCAGTTATTCAACTACAAGTATGAGTTAAATGAGGCAAAAACAAAATCCGAAAATCTTGAGGTGACATCCCTAGACAATCTGCCCTCTCTGCAGCTTTCAGCCTTCTTATAATTTTTAAATATATAATATCCAGGGTTTTTAGTTTTACTCAGAGGGAGGAATAGAAATAAGCACATCTAATCCATCCTCCTGGAAGTGGAAGTTTCCCAATTTGTCTTAAATTTTTAGGATGCCCATGGTTAAAGGGACATATATAGTCTAATCTCTCCATATGATTTCATCTTCTGCTAGTCTTTTAGGTTTTATGTTCCTTTAAACATTGAACCCCCAACCACAAAAGAACACTGAAATCTAATAACCACCTCCAAGTCATTTTCTTCTTCAAAACAGTAAAAACTTGTTCTCCTAAAAAGGTATAGTATAGTTTTTTTTTTTTTTTGATGGTGATAAAAGAAGAGTGTTTGTGGCAAAGAATGAAAAAATGGTACTAGATAAGGTCCAATCAATCAATCAATCACAGCTAAGAGACTTACAGATCTAGGCTAGGTGCACAATTTTTTCCTCTAACCACTGATTCATCATACACCTTGATCTTCTAGCACATTGCCCTAATTCAGTACCATCTGTCATTGTTAGATTAATATGCTATTATGATTTTAAGTACCAAAGTCATAATATGCAGAGCTTAAAGCTTTTGGTACTGGTAACATCCTAAAAGCACATCTATAGAGTACTTTCATAATTAACAAAAAAGTACAATTTAATGAAAGATGTTTAATGGATTTATAAAAGGTTGAAATCTCAGTAACTATTAAATTTTAAACTAGTTTGCTTAGTCATTTGGAGCAATCTCATGCAAATTAATATTTCTCAGAATTATTAACTCTCAGGAACAATAGGAATATAATGATTGCTTGACAGAAAGAAAAATGAGGAGTAGGAGGAAAAAGTAATGCTAGCAATGACAAATGTTATCTACCCAGCCTTATTTTGTATTAAAAGCATTGGGCTACATATCTTATTATTTATGTATTTATTTTAGGGTCTCAGGTACCTTAAATTGGACCAGTCATGACACTTGGTTCATGACACACTCTCAGCAGTGGTCCTCTAATTATTTAGCCAGTTATTTTAAGTAATGTAATAAGCACCTGTAAACCTACGACCCAAAATAAAAGCTAAGATTTTGATAATAATCTACATCTAAATTTAAGAGTCCTTTATTCCCATCCTACTTCCCTCCCTCCCCCTAGCCAAGGTAACAATCTCCTAAATCCTGTGTTCATTATCCACTTGCTTTTCTTCTTATATAGTTTTATTATACCTATATGTAATCTCAAAATTATATGTTTTAATTTTACTTTTAACTTTATAAAAATATAATATACTCTATGTAATCTTTTAGGCCTTCCTTTTTCATCTAATTTTAAATTGCTAAGATTAATCCATATTTTGTGTGTGGCTGTAATTCATTTGTTCTGAATGCTGTATAATATGCCACTGCATGAATATACCACATTTTATTAATCTATTATTAATGCTGATGAGAATTTAGATTATTTCTAGATTTTTGCATCCTTGTATGAATCTCCTGTTATCCATGAATGAATAAAAGATTCTCTTGAGTATTTACCTAGGAGTACAATTTTTGGTTCACAGGGTATATACATGTTCAACTTTCAGAGATAATGCCAAAATTGTTTGTAGCAATTTGCATATATTCCTACAAACAACACATAAGAAATCATATGCTTCCTAATTTCTGGGCTTTTAATTACATTCTGAAGATTTTTATATGTATAACACTTTCCTTTCTTAGCATGGGCTCCTCATCTGAACCACAGAACATAGAAAATTATTTGAGTGACTATCTTCTCAATTCTCTAAAAATGGTATATATCTAGTATCATTCTAGTTACATAAGAGAGAAATCAATTCTTTATATGCAATAGATGTCTTAGGGCATTAGTACTTTGTTATTTCCAGGAATCCCAATTGAGAAAGACTGCTTGGTATTGTCACTTTTTATTTTTTGCCAATCAACTGGGTATAAAAGATATCTTATTGTGATTTGATTTGCATTTTCCTGATTCATAATGATATTTTATCTCTGAACAAGTTAATTGGCCAGATGTGTGTACAGTTTTGTAAAATGTCTGTTCATGTCCTTTGTCCATTATTTTCTATGAGAATACTTATGCTTTCTTAATAACTTTTCCAACTTCTTTATGTATTCTTGATATTATTTCTTTGCCAGTTGTATCTTGTAAATATTTTCTCTGTTTGTAACTTGTATTTTCTCATTCTTTAAAGAGTATTTTGATGAAAAAGTTTTGAATTTTAATACAGTTAAATGTATCAATCTTTTATTTTATAGTCAATTCTTTTTGTGCTGTAACATGTTTTTCATATTTCAAGTTTAGGAAGATATTCTATTAAAAGTTTTGGAATTTTGTTTTTGAAATTTATATTCTTGTAATTGATCTTGTGTATGGTGGGAGGTAGGATTTATTTTCATCTTTCTTCATATGGATAACCATTTTTCCAGCTCCATTTGTTAAATAGTCTCCACATTTCCTACTGATCTGACATGCTACCTCTGTCATATATCAGACCTCCATATGTACATGGGTCTATTTCTGGGTTACTATATTCTGAAGAATTTTACATTCATTATTTCATGTAGTCTTCACAATAAGAAATTTGATTTATTTCATGTAATCCGTAAAATTACCTTATGAGGTAGGTGCCATTTTCTCCATTTTACAGATTTAGAAAATGAAAGCTTAGAGACACTAATTACTGGTAAGATCACAAACTAATCTATGGATGTCAGCTCTGAGCCAAAGTTTCCAGAGCCCAAGCTTTCAAGCCATAATCAATACTGGCTTTTACTCTACTACTTCATAAGAATGTTGTAAAAAGTCAGTAAATATCACAGGCAGTAAACTATATGTTTAGCTCTGTACTAGTTACTGGGTGAGGTGAGGTAGGGTCAAGGATAGTGTTGTAAAGGAAAGACTAAATTGTAGCCCTTGTTCATTTTGTATACCCTTAACCTGCTTTATTATTATTTTTATAGACAATTAAGTACTGAAACATATATATCTATTTGTTTATTATCGTCTCACTCACTAGAATGCTACATGAGGGCAGGAACATATATTGTTTTATTTACTGCTGTATATCTATCAACTGAAACAGTGCCTGGCACAGAGTAGGCATATGATAAGTATTTGTAGAATGAATAAATATGCGAATGAATAAACACAGTAATGCTTCTGTCACTGGAATACAGACAATCTCATAGGAAATACGTTGAGTTCAAAAAAATCCCATAAAAGCAGGAAAAAAGTACTCATTCACTCAGTACAGGTACTGAGTACCTACTATGCATGTAGCACTGTGATGACTACTGATAGAAGAGATATAAAGATGAATAAGACATAATCCTTGCCTTCATAAACTTACAAGCTAGTAGAATCTATATGTCCATATAAATTCCTATAATTCACAACAATAAACAGTAAGTGCTGAAAGAGAAAAATGCTAATTTGAACACAGGAGAATTTAATGCAGACTGGGAGATCTGGGTAGGCTTAATGGTACAAGTTATCATGTTGGAGCTTGGCCTTGACTACGTTTTCCTTCAAATAAGATGAAAATTGTGGAATTGTACTGCATACTTATTTAGTCAAATGTTACTACTTACAGATATCTTTACATAATGTAACCCACACTGTAGTAAAACATTTTCATTTGGGGGATCATATTGGATTTTGACTGGTTAAGAGGAGTAGAATATTTCAGGTAGAAGGAATGGATTGAAAGCACAGGGCATGTTTTAGCAAGGAGTCCAATGTTGCTGTAAGCCACCCTGGAGACAGGGTGACTGTGATTTGAAGTCAAAGGTTCAGGCTATTTGATACTGCTTT
>NW_016107691.1:982994-1020557 GCF_001604975.1 Cebus imitator | reverse complement strand
AGGCACCTGCCACCACACCCGGTTAATTTTTGTATTTTTAGTAGAGATGAGGTTTCACCATGTTGGCCAGGATGGTCTCGATCTCTTGACCTTGTGATCTACCCACCTCAGCCTCCCAAAGTGCTAGGATTACAGGCATGAGTCATTGAGCCAGGCCACTATTTGACACTTTTAAGAGACTAAGTGACAGTGAAGTCAAGCAGGTCATCACAGGCAGTTCTTTTCTTTTCTTTCTCCCCTGTTGTGTTACATTCCTTTCTCTTCTTTTTCTCATAGTAGAATGCAATGAAGAAGAGAGGATAGGGAGTCTGAAGACCCAGAATCAGGTCATAGTTCTGCTACTGAACTGCTGTATGTTTGGAAACTTAATTAAATTAAAGCTGGGGGGCAGTGGCAGTTTTCTAAAACTACAAATATACTCTTCTTCCTGTAAATATCTTTTATTAGCTGCTCCAAAAGGAATACCTGCTTCTAGCTGCTATCACCCTCTCACAAGGATCACTGCTATAGTGCCAAATCAATACAAATGTGAATGTACCCCTCAGGCATGTTGTTTAAGAATCACTGAACAAAATGATCTCTAAGTGCCCCCTCTTTCCCACCACCTCAGCCTGCTGTCCACCACCTTGCCACATGACCTGATTATTTTCTTATTCCCAACTAAGCTTTCAGTCTAACAGTAGACTTGCATATGGGGATTGCTTGGCCTTTCAGGAGGGGTACAGGGTTACAAATTCTTGTCCTGGAGGAAAACTAACCATGAGTGGCCAAAGAAAACTGAAAGACTTAAGCACCTGCTCCACAGGCAGGGAAGGGGATAAAATTACTGGGCTGCTTCTAACTTGCAAAAATAACTTGGGGGCTCTCTGGATGCAAAGGCAGCCTGATCCTTTCAAACAATAATTGTGAGAAATGATGTGAGTATGTGTGTTGTGCAGAGGGCAGAGAACAGAGTGATAGAATTCTAAACTATAGAGCTATCCTTCAAGGCCTGATTCTTTAGAACTTTCTCAAATACAGTTTGGATGGGAGTGACAGGGCAGGGTAGAGAGGGGAAGAAAATGGTAAGCCTAAGATTCACAGTCTTTTTTAAAGCTGATCTACTCTTTAAAAAGTTTTAAATTGCACATAAAGAAAAATCCACCCTCTGCATGACACTCTATGGAGCCTAATTATTGGAGCAAATGTTTACTGAATTAATTTTAGAAATACAATACCAATGCTGCCTGTTTCATAATCTAGGGGAAGTATTTTCTTCTCAAGCCATGTTCAGCCTACACCAGGAAGCCAATTATCACCCCAGAACATTTCTCAGTGAAAAATGTGTCATTCCTTCTTAGGACAGTTAAGGTTTAAGCAGGCTTAAGCCCCCATCTCACAGTTTTTTCTTATTTTTATCATCTAAATACCCATCAATCCAAACCAAGATCAATTCCATTTATATAACCCAAAGATGTCACAAACATTTGGACAATGGGAATTTTGGAAAAGGACAAGGCATCTTTTTTGCTTACTTGAATGTCCACATCAGTTTTTCCTGAAATCAGAGTATAATAATGGAGCTCCTGAGGGAAAAATGCAGGAAATAGGCAGTGGCACTGATTAAATGAGAGTAAATTCAGTTTTATTACTTTCATGTAAACTCAGTAATGCTAACTAAAAACTAACAAATGTGGTCCCTTCAGAATTCCTAGGAAAGTGATTTTCATCAGTGGAAGGAAATAATTTCTAGTTACCAGATGTATGCACCCTGAAGACTAGAGCTAGGTCTTACACCAGCCTCAGTTTCTGCTAGAAATTAGCATATTCATCCACCCTTCCATCCGACATTACCTGACACACAGTAAGCATCCAATACATGTTTGCCAAGTAAACATATTAGCATAGTATTTGTTTGCAATTGTCTACTGCTGAGAATGCTTCCAAACAGGTTGCATAAATAGGCTAAATATTGTCCTGAGAGCATTTTAAAAAATCTGATTAGCAAACATTTTATTTCTTAGAGATGATTAATTTTTATAGTCCTAAATAATATGGATAGGAATTTAAGATGTTTTCCATGTGCCAAAAGAAGAAGATGTTCCATTTCCCTTTATAGACATCAGACAGAACTCTTCCAGAGCTCATTCTGTGTAATCAAACACTTTCAAGTGGCAACCAAACATTCCAATGTGCCTAAGCTGTCTGAATGTCATAGCAAAAGACAGCTGGGGATACGATGTTAGAATGACCAGAGTTTACACCATATTCCCATTCCCTTTAGCACATACCAGATTCCACAGCTCTAAGACAGGTGTGTTCTGCTACCCCATTTTTCCCTCAAAGAGCACCTGGAGTCTGTCTAGAAAACAGACCAAGAGCTTTACTGCTAACCACTGTAGGTGAGATGACTAAATTTTCTAATTATAGAATTAGGAAAATATAATTTGACATACACACTTGTATTTTGGGGGGCAATGGGATAGAACATGTGACACTGGGGCCGCTCTGAAAACTCCAGAGAGTGTGGATTTCCATGCTTAAAGGAATGACTAGAGAATCTACAAAAGGGAAGTAACTTTATAAAACAGACAATATGAAAGAACACAGCATAAACAGTGTTAAAATACATGAGAAAACATTTGTAACACATTTAACAAAGGAAGTATTAATTTCCATAACATAAAAAGAACCCTTAGAAGTTCATCATTAAAAAAAAAAAAAAGAAAGAAAAATGGGCCAAGGATATCGCAAATGATTGATAAAAGGAACAGAAAGGACTAGTAAACATTTGAAAAATATGCTCAAATTCACTACTCATCACAGAAATGCAAATAAAGAAGCACAAAGCTATCATTTCTGAACTGTCAAATTGGCAAAAATTCATAGGATTAATGATATCATGCACTGGCAAGAAGACAGGAAACGACTCTCTCAAATACCAGGGTTGAGATTCTGACTTGGAGAAGCCTTTGCAGAAGTCATTGTGGTAGTATTAGTCATCAAAATGTTCAAAGCCTTTAACCCTTCAACCCTGCAAACTTACTTCCTGGACTCTATTCTAGAGTAATACTTGCTCATGTGTACAAAGAAGCACGATCATGGCTGTTCATTGCAGCACTGTTTGTGGTGGCAGCCAAATGACAGGAATAATCTAAGCACCCATCAACAAACAGGAGGATCCCAATAATAAATTTCCCAATCTCTGATATGTCCCAGCAGGCGGTTATTAAAAAGAGTAGGAATGATGTTTGTGGGGACATGATTGGAAAAGGGCACAGGAGTCTTCTGGGTCCCAAAAATACCTGTGTCTTGTTTCAGGTGCTTGTTACATGAATATGCTATTTGTGAAAGTTCATTGGTATGCATATATAATTTGTGTACTTTTATGTACTACAATAATAACATCTTAAAATAACAAACAAAACACAGATTTGGGAGATCCCAGGCTTTAGTGGAAAGAGGTTTATACTAGGAAGGAGTTCTGAGTCCCAGCTTCTTTTGTCCTAAACTAGCTCGGGACCTTGGACAAGTCACTTAGGCTGAATCACAGCTGCGATGACTCACCTGTAAAAGTGGGCATAATTACATCCTGCTTAGGGAAGTGGGCCAGATGATTTTAATATAGTTTTTTCCATTTCTAGGCTCCACAACTCTTCAAGCCCTATTAGTTCTGAATGATAAACCACCAGCAAGTTTTTTGGATCTAACCCCTCTTCTCCATCCCTATTTCCATAACACTGTCTCAGGCCCATATATCACTTCCCTGGGCCATTTCAAAAGTCTTCAAGCTTCTCTCCCCAGTTCTAGTTTTGCCCTTTTAAAATCCATGATAACCCTTTAGTTAGAGTATCTTCTGAAAGTCTATCTCAGATCAAATTACTTCTTTCTTCAGAAACCTTAGAAAGCAGTGGGGCACAATGCAAAGTGCACAGGTCTCACTGTCATTTAAAAACCTGCGTTTGAATAGCTTACTGGCTGTCTAATCTTGTGCAAGCCAGTGAGCCTCTGAATCTCACTTACCTCGTATATAAGATGAGAGTACTAATAGGGCCTTTTTCACAGAGTTACAGTGAAAAGACTTTCCCCTATTGGCGTGTCAAGTCCTAAGTCACAGTTAACTTCATCAGTTAGGGGTCCAGAAGGAAGGCCGAGTAAAGCTCCTAAGCTACTACTTCTTCACTTGCTCCAATCAAGGCAAAAAATACTTCTGGGCACTCTGAGCTGCGAGACAAAGGTTTCTAACCAACTGACTGGCTTTTTGACAGGAGGGCAAGGCATCCCCCTCTTTGTAGGCTATGCCACTGAGAATGTGGTGCTCTGTAGCAAAGGACAACAGTCTTAATTGATGGCAAGCTGTAGCCTGGAAGATCTGTAGTCCTCTGCCCACACCTAATGTGGTAAGAACTGCTTCACAGAGACCTGACACAAAATCAAGAGAAGCTGAAAGCTTGTGGTCACCTTGCTGACGTAATTCAGGATGCATTAGTCAATGTTTCTCAGGCTGTTCATCCTAGATCAGGGTAATTATGTAGGGGAATAAAAAGGCCAGATTAGAAAATAGTTTGCCAGCAGAACAACTGTATTTGTATGAGATGGTATGTGAATCAGCATCTGAAAACAGTATGTAGTTATGACTTGTTGCCTGCTCAGACTTTATGTCAAGTTCTGAAGAAAATTCAGCACTTAGTGTTCATCTCAGAGAAAATGTCTGGTCCCTGGGGTTTGTCACACAAGCCTCCTGCCAGATACAAAGGCCACTCATGCTGGGAATGCCTCTCACATTACAAGATTTACACAGCCTCTAGGAACTAATCTTGGGGAAAGATGGGTTGTTTTCAACTTGATCTCTTATCTTTCCAATTAACTAAACCAAGCATCTTCTATGTTTTATCTCCTCCCCACAAAGCTTCCTTGACTGATCAGAAGAAAGCAGATGGCTTCTTTAGCTGTACCCTAATTTCACATAAATTTTCATGAAAATTCCTCCACTCTTCATCCCAATTGTGCACTTGCACTCAATCTTCTATCTGGCCTAGTGCCTAGTACGTAATAGACGTCTACTCAGTAAATATTTGCTCTTGTTTACTGAGTGTTCACTGTGACCTGTCACTCTTTCATAGCACACAGCATAATTGCAAATGATTGTTTGTGTAGCTATTTGCTTAATGACTGTCTTCCTTATTAGACTGTTAGCATCTCAAAGCCAGGGTTGGAATCTGTCTTATTCTTATTCACAGCTTATTTTGGTAACTTAATGCCTACCACTATGCCTTACACTTATTAAGACTAAATAAATATTCACTGAATAAAATAGTGCTAGTACCATGTACTAAGGACTATTTATTATTTTTCTTACTGAATCATAAAACAACCCTGTACACTTGCTATTATTATCTCTATTTTGAAGGTAAGGTAACTAAGGTCAAAGAGCTGCAATCACTTGCCTAAAGTCAGAGCCAGGATTCTGAACACGTGCTCTTAACAACTGTTACTCTGCCTCCCTCTTTCAAATCTGATTATACTATTTATTAGTTTTAGCCTGGGAGAAATTCCTGTGTTTTCCAAGCCTCAGGTTTTTTAAAAAATCTGTAAACAAGGAGGGAATGGTATCTATCTTATAGATTTCTTGTAAAGTTTGCTTGAGTTTATATATGTAAAGCATTCGGTCATAGCAGTTGGCATACAATCAATATTTAATAAAAGCTACTGCTGCTGTTATAGTTGCTATTGAATCAAATAAGCAGAAGACTGTGGCTGGAGACAGGGAATGCCACCTGCTGAAACCTGCCCCTCCCCCAAATTAGTACACTGTTTCTGCAGTTGAGCATCTCTCTAATGGTTTTGTGTACCACTTTCATCACCTCTCACCTTATCTACAAAACAGCTTGCACACTAAAGATGCTTTTGCTTGAAAATCAAATGTAGAATAAGCAAAATATTTTAAAATTAATTCTATTACACAAGCAATTGCTCGATATGAAATACTGCAAATTACATGGCTTAAATTGAATAACTCACATTATGGAGGATATGGAAGATTGGAAAAAAAATCGAGACTGTCCCCTTAGCACACAACAAGAGGGAATTTCATTATTATGGATTTTTACTTCAGTAGATAATCAATGGACATCAGGAAATAGAGCAGAGAAAGAGAAAATTGCAAATTAGGTGATCTCTTCTTTCTGTGTTGAGATACCTAGAGAGGTCAACATCTACAAAACCACCTCATTTACCATCTTTTGGTCTACTCCATTACTGTCACTTCTGTCATTTCAGTTCCTAATAGAGGACTTTAGACACACTGTGTCATAGAATACTACAAATGTCCAGCATTCTGAATCACAATGGCCTAGGTACATGTATTTCGATACAGTATAATTAGCTGCACTGGTTCTCAAGTGTGGCTGCATATTAGAATCATCTGGGGTGCTCGTAAATAACATAGGCACCTGGCCCCATTTTCATTTTGATTTAATTAATTCCAGACACTGATTTCGGAGCTATATTGCCTGGGTTTGAATCTCCTCTCCTCTACTTACTAACGGGACACATTACTATTTGGACAAATTAGTCTCTGTTTGTTTCCTTATCTGTAAAGTGAGGATAACGACTGTACTTACTTCATAGGGTTGCTGTGAAAATCAAATAATATATTTTGAAATACATAGTGTCTGGCACACAGTAGGTGTTTCATAGGTATTAGCTATTAGTAGTAGTAAACAATATTTTAATTGTAATACTTCGGTGTTGTGGAAGAGAAGGGAAAACTTGTACAGTCTGCAACCACATGTGACTGACAATGTTGAAAGAGCAGCAGAAGTGTTCTGTGTTTGAAATTTATGAAGATGAAATCTCTTCACTGTAAGTTACTACTTCAAGGCTACATCAGAGGATATGAGTTTGGTTCCATTTGGAATTTGTCTCAATTTTGTACATGAAGAAGTAAAAATCTAAATGTAACACATATGTACTAGAACAACCCTATTTACTTATACCATACAATGGACTGTCATTGCCAGTTTCCCCTGGTATAAAACAATCCTAAGGAAAAGACTTGGAAAAATCAAAGTCATGCTAATCTTAAAAAGTGATATTGGGGATTGGGGTTTGGTTCTTGTCCCCAATTGTCACCATTCTATGAGGAGGAAGAAATTTTCACTGTGTTTGTGGAAGGGGACAGAGAGTACCATAAATTTTCTCTGGGCTTTCACCCCTGCTTGTTCCTTGGCACAGGAGCAAGGTTGACTTATCTGATTATCACGCCTATAATCCCCGCACTTTGGGAGGACAAGGCGCATGGATGGCTTGAGCCTTGAAGCTCCATACCAGGCTGAGCAACATGGCAAAACCCTGTCTCTACAGAAAATACAAAAATTAGTCAGGCATGGTAGGCACAGCCTGTAGTCCCAGCTACTTGGGTGGCTGGGGCGGGAGGATTGCTTGAGACCTGGAGTTTGATGCTGCAGTGACCTGAAACTGCACCACTGCACTCCAGCCTGGGTGACAGAGGGAGACCCTGTCTCGAAAAATAATAATATTGTAATAAAAATAAAAATAAGTACTCATTCATGGCCTATCCTGTGCATTCTGGCTCTCAGGTCCAAATGCCCTCCAACTGCAATGACTCTCTTTCTTTTATAGAGTGAGCAGAGCCTAGTCAGGGCACAGGCAGCATCTTCTAGAGGTAGACCTACAGGCCCATTTTGCACTTCATTTCTAGTTTCTACTGAAATGAGATACAGGCCATCACTCTCAAGGGCAATGGGAGGGTAAATGGTCTGTTCTGAAGTCTCAATCATCACAGGTGACTATCAAGGTATACATTTGAAGCTAGAGGTGGTAGGAAGTCTCATGAGGCTTAGATACAAGCCATGTTCTTAAACATAGTTTTATCTATAATAAAGTAGATGCCATATTTTGTTCCTCATGAGGTGTTTTGTGGTTCATTTTTTTTCTCAGTTTAATTCAGAACCGGAAAAAGAAAACCAATGTGGTTATTTCACACTCTTACACCATAACAAGCAGAGCAGTAACCATAGAAGTATTATCTGACTGCTTTTAAATTGCTTTTCATTAAACCAATTTGGAAACTGAGGCTTAGAAATGGCTTCTGTGGTTTGCCTAAGGCTAAAAGTCTAATAGTAAGTGTCAAATCCAGCACTAAAAGCACAGACTTCAGTACAGTTTCTCTGGGTCTCAGTCTGAGTATGTTCCTTTCCCTTATTAAGGCTAGGGAGAACCTTACAGGACTCAATGATAAAAATGACATTTGCTTTCTGCAGTTTACTAAGCTAGGAGGAGATGAAAACAACCTCTCAAAATGCAAACACCCTCTTACTCTGAAATTCAGTTTTACTCACCTAAAACTGATTTTTTTCCAGACAAATCTTTGCCTAATAATCAAGAAATTGAAAGAGATTCTCTAAATGAAGTTATACAACAAGGTTTAAATCACTGATATAGTTTGGGTATTTGTGCCTGCCCAAATGTCATGTTGAATTATAATCCCCAATGTTGGAGGTGGGGCCTGGTGAGAGGTGTTTGGGTCATGGGGGAAGATCCCTCATGGCTTGGTGCTGTCCTTGTAACAGTGAGTTCTTATGAGATCTGATTGTTGTAAAGTGTGGCATCTCCTCCTCCACTCTTTCTCTTGCTCCTGTTTCCACCAGGTGACATGCCTGCCTCCCCTTAAATTTCTGCCATGAGTAAAAGCTTCTTAAGGCCTTCCCAGAAGCTGAGCAGATCCCGGCACCATGTTTCCTATAAAGTCTGCAGAACTGTGAGACAATTAAAACTCTTTCCTTTATAAATTATCCCATCTCAGGTATTTCTTTATAGCAATGAAAGAATGCCCTAACACAATCACAGACAAAACATAATTATAAAATGTTTTCCTATTTGAATGGAGTACCTTAAGGGTAGGCTGAGATGGGGACACAAACTGTCCCTTGTCAAGTAAGCAGGTGTCACAAAATGTTTCTTCTGTAATTTGCTGAGTTGCCCGAGTTCTGCTCTAAAAAAGCAATTCCTTCATAGGTGCTTCCCAGTCTCAAACTCTTTTCTATCTTGAGAACAAAGTGCTTTCCCCTGTGCAGCAGCCAAAACAGACATGGGGCCTCCCATACCACCAGGTGAGCTTGCATTTGACAAATCACGTAATATTATTAGCATGAGGGAAGTTAGCGTTTCCAGGTTATAGATAAACTTTCACAGCAAAAATGAATCGATTACATGCCACAGTCCTAGCCAATCTGAAATGATTATATGGGTCTGGTAATAACTAGCTCTCATTCTGCCATGAATTAACCATGTGACCTTGCATAAATCCCTTCTCTGGGTCTCAGTTTCTTCATTTGTAAAAATGATGAAGTTTGGCTGGGCATGGTGATCCATGCATGTAATCCCAGCACTTTGGGAGACTGAGGTGGGTGGATCCTTTCAGCCTGGGAGTTTGACACCAGCCTGGGCAATGTGGAGAAACCTTGTCTCTATTAAAAATACAAAAATTAGCTGGGCGTGATGAGTGCACATTTGTATTCCCAGCTACTTGAGGGGCTGAGGAAAGAGAATCACCTGAGGTGAGCTGTGATAGAGCCACTGCACTCCAGCCTGGGTGACAGAGTGAGACCCTGTCTCAACATATAATGATAATAGTAATAATGGAGTTAGTTGAGGTTGTCTCCAACTCTAAAATACTAGACTTAAACATCTATCACTAGCCTCTATATACCAACCTATCAGGCTACTTACACTTAATGCCTGCTGATAGAACTCCCAATGACTTAAGTACAATGAAGTCACAAAATCATTCCAAAGCTATTTCAATGATTGTGGCAACTTAAGAGAAATGTATTTTCATTTTTCTATCCTGCTTCTTTTGTGCCACCCTGTCTGCTCTCCCCTGGACAGTCCTTGAAAATGAAAACTTCACACTGGATTTCTTCTATCAGACCTGAGAAAGACAGTAGGCTTACTTTTTTGATCCTCCAGTTTTTGAGATAATGGTTTTATTTCTTGAAACTGTAATCAGATAAAAATGTCCAAAGGACTAAAGAAACTGAGAAAGGCTATTAGTCTACTCTTTTTCTTATTTTAATTCTAACTAAGGGAACAATAGGCTCTTCTTGCCTTTGGCAAAATAATAATTCAGCTGACATGCTAGAAATACCACACACCAAGATATAAAATGGTAGCATTTTCTCTCTTTAAAAACAATCAGTGCTTTCATTTGTGGACTTCAAAGTACACGTGAAATAAAAAGTCTCAGACTTGTGAGTCTGGGGTAAATCAAAAGGCTGTAAGTGTCATAGAAAAGTTTCCTGGTTTATAGCTCTCCTTTCAGGTAAGAAAGGAAACAAAAGTACTCGCAAGCAGATGAGTGTATCTTCTTTTTATATTTCTCTTCCAAGTGAGCCTGAACAAGTTTTCTGATAACCCAATCTGATATAGTTCTTCTTTACGGCTGACCAAATTTCTTCTTGATGCTCTGCAGGCCCACTTTCTCCTATTAATCTAGCCTGGTAGTGCTGTAATTGTTCACCGTCTTTATATTGTCAAGTACCATTTTGATTTCCAGAAATTCTAAAGGAAACCTGAGAATGGAGTTGGGAGGTCTATGATCAAGACTGGATACTCTCTGGAGGTCCTTATCTAATTATAACACTCCTGGTGATGCTAGTCTACCTTAGACAAAATTATTTTTCATCTCTAATGTGTAAAATGCAATGAGTATGAGAATACATTAAGAGAAAGAATCACCATACCAATACAAATTATTATTGATTTTGAAGGGTCTTTCTAGAGATCTTGAACTTTTGTGATTAAATCATTATTGCAAATGAAAACTTTCTGAAGATCCCTCTTTTCTCACTGAGTCATTCATTATTCACATGAATTTTGGCAATATTACTTAGTACTGGGCATGACACATTTGAGCACAAATCTATCTTTCAACACAGGCCTATAGAGAAAAGACAATGGAAATAGGACTCTGCCCACACCTGGATGCTCCCTTTGGTATCATAATTATTCCTGGGTAGTTGCCCTCTCTTTCAGAGAGCTCACACCTTCTTTGAATATTACTGTACCATGATGTTGCTGAAAACAATGCATTCAATTTTAGTCACCATCCAGTTGGCCTTGTTGACTCATGGTGTTTTCCACTTTAGTGGAGGTATTTGATGAAAGAGTTGGTATTTCTGCATCTACAAATCCATATGGCTCTCAAACCAGGAGGCAGTTGGCATCTTTGGGAAAAGAACTTGGCATTGTGATTTTACATGGATTTTAACAATCTTCTACTCTTTTGCTTTAGAGTACCATCTGAATAAATGGATTTGCTGCCATCATAGACAATTTGTACAGCTACAGCATCACCAAGAAAACACTTCCATGGGGAAAAGGTAAAATTTAAGAGGAAACACACTCTGAAGAATTCTGAGCTCATCTTATAAAAGCTACAAAACAACCATATCCACAAAAAAAGATTATGTGGTCAAATATGGCAGTAATGTCTAATCCTGATTATTGGCCTACTTCATAGTTGAGGCAGGACACTTAAACTCTGCCTATCAGTTTCCCTTGGGCACTTAAGAAATCTCAGCTGTAATAAGACAAGGATTCCATTAGGGCCAGCTATTTTTTTTTTTTTCACAGTAATAAGGCAAGGATTTCATTAGGGCCGGGTATTTTTTTTTCCACAAGCACCCAGATTTGATTTGTGCCTGCTCTATGGGTGTAATCTCACAAATGTCTGAGTAGTCTTTAGGGACAAGTGAAGCTATCAGTTGGTCAACATCAGCTACAAAGGCACAGTTTTGTGCAAAGCTCTACCCTGAAAATGACAAGAAAATAATAGAGACATAGAGAAAAGGCATAGAGAAAGCAATTATTCAATCAAATACGTGATCAAGCAACAAATATTTCTTGAGCAGCTATTTTGTGTAAGATATCATATCTCTGCTAAGAGAGTTAGGGGCCCTTCCAACAGGGGAGTTGTAACTGAGTTGAAAAGCTAAGACATATATGTACAAACTCATAAGCAATAATTCAAGGTGGTCCACAATCAGTGTCAAGTGATTCCTGTGAATTTAATGACCAATATATTTCAGAGGTACAAGAGAACATTTCTAATTAAGATGATCCAGAAGGCATCTTACAGAGGGTAGGACTTGTACTAGGCACTGTCAGTTGAATAAGATTTTGACAAGTGAAATGCTAGGAAAGGGAAATGAATGTTATGAGCAAGGTGGTGAGGTAGGTAAGCACAGTGTCTTCAGAGAAAGGTAGTGGATCAGTGTGGCTGAAATAGAAGACTTGTTTTGGGGAGCAGCAGAAAGCTGAAAAGAGGAACCATGAGATCTGAGTTTGAAGGAATCCTCAAGATTATCATATCCAAGGCCTGCTCCTCTTATTCTTACCTATTTATTTTCATACAAACACAGCTTTCTCTAGTCTGCCACCAATGTTTAATATACATTTTAGTAGTGGTTCTAGATTCCTAATAACTAAAGACACAGTAACTACACCATAGTAGTTAGAAATAGACTTTGGAGTTAGAGGCCTGGCTAAACCACTTGCTAGACATTCAACTTTTGGTAAGTTTATCCTTTATTTCTTTATCTAGAAATGTGAATAATAGCATACTCAAAGTTGAGGGTTGAAGAAAATGAGAAAGAAGGCTTGAAGGAGGCAGAAAAGGAAGAAGAATCTGCAAAGTGTATAACCAAGGAAAGCAAAAGTAGAGAAAATTCAAAGGGAGCATTGTTAATAGCATCAAATGAAACAGTTCAAGGTGATTGTGACCTGCCAAAAGGCCACTGACTTTGACAATCTGAAGGTCACATGTGACTTTTAAGAAATCAGTTTTAGTTCAAAAGGAAAGAGACAGTTTGTAGAAAATGGGAGAGGTAAGGAGGGATAGGAAAGGAAGGAAAAAAATGTGTAGTGTGGAACTGGAGCTGCAAGGAAATATCCCTCCTTCATTTGCAGTGAAGGAGAGGGAGAGAGATGGCTTTAACTCAGTGGAGTTACAGGGCCGAGTGATGCAATGACTGGATACGTAGTTTGGAAATAAAATGGTTGGTAGCTCCTTTGAGAACTTCCAACCCTATCTTTCCTCCGCCACAGTGCAGGCAATAACAAAGGAAGAAGGAAGTTGCTGCTCATGAAACATCTTCCCTTTTCCTTTTGTCTAGTACTGCAGAGGAAGAAAATAATATTATAAAGCTATCTGATTATTTACAATATCACAAGATTGCTGCTGAACAATTATAAGAGACTCCTTGTATAGTAAAATCTCATTAATTTGGACTACACTAATTCAGAATTTGTGGTAATTTAACCTGGGTTGAAGTCACCTTTGTCCTACTAACAAAGAAAAGGTTCTCTAAGCAAATAGTATGAACAAGATTTCAAGAGAGCTAATTTAGCCTGGCAAGGGCTTATTTCACCTATTTTAAAGAACATACTGTTTTTTAAGAACTTCAGCATATTCATTATTTGAGTGCAAATTGTCCTGCTAATTATAGATTGGCATAATCTACTGTTAAAATCCTATATCTGCAAGTTACTTTGCTCTCACTGAATATGCTCATTAGAAATAAAACTGTAATTCTTTAAAGTTAATTCCCAATTCAGATTAATACATACTCCCTTTCCCCACCCTCATGAGTTAACTGCAGTTCAGGAGGTATTACCCCAAACTTGCACATCACTTAACATGAATATAATGGAAAAACTAGTAGGTGATCACAAAGGTCTCAGAGCTAAAAGAGATGTCTTAAAGTTGATGCCCTAAATCCTGTGCACTCTATCCATGGCAGGTTCCACTTACAGCTGATTTAACTTTTACTCGTACTAATCTGACACATCAGCTCGGAGAGCTGGCTGGGTTTTTACGTTTCTAATTCAGTAGAAGGAGAAAAAGGGCTGCTATATGAAGGGACATGGAGAGGAATAAAAAGTGACTGTAGGCTGCATGAAGGAGGCAAGGCATGTGTAAAATGTAGATGTAATAACTAAAAGACCACCGCAGTCTAGAACAATTTAGTGCAGAGGTAAAAAAAACCTATACTCTTTAGTAAACTCTTAAAAATTTAAGAGTATTAGAGTGCAGTACAATAATTAATGACTGGAATTATGCCCATAAATAATCAAGCAAAGTTTAAATTATGTCAAATGAGTTTATATATATACACACATATGATTTATACTCATAATGCTTAACCTAAAAATGTGAAATACGTTGATGATTTAAAACATTAAATTTATCATATCATATAATAATACTAAGAAAACAATAGCAACATTTACTAAGTGATTATGGTATGCAGACACCATGCTAAGTGCTTTACCCACATCATTTCAACTAATTGTCATAATAAATCCTGAGACACATGTTTTGGTATCACTTTTGCTTTAAGTTGAAGAAAGTGAAACTCAGAGAGGTTAAGCAAGTAACTCCAGGCCCCAGAAAGAGATAAAGCCACGATTAGCACTCAGGCCAGTTCCTTGGCTATACATCATGCCTTTCCATGATCCAGAAAACAAAGGTCTGTAAGTATCACTCATTTCTTAAGGGCTCCATATAACTAATGTTTTATTGTATTTTCATTTTCCAAACTCATATTTAACAAATATCTTGATTTATAAGCAGAGATCTATGATCTAAGAGTCAGATATGATATGTTTGTAAACATGCTCCATTTCATAAGCCGAAAGTAAAAATAGTAAAAAACAAACAAAAAAATGATGAACATGTCTGCTATGCCCATCCCGAAATCTCAGATCAGTTTCCATACATTACGGATTCTACCTCCAAACGAATAACCAACCATGCAACAAAGAGATAAAATTATAAAATATCAAATGATCAGTTAAGATATGGCCTCCTATTATTTCTTTACTCCTTTTGGAAAAAAAAATTAAGATGAGAATAGGCTAATGGGACATGAGGGATTGGGGTAGGAGAAATTGCAAGGGAGGCTAATAATTCAGTTAGGCTGTTACAGAAGGTTTAGAAGAATCTGTTTGCCAACTGTTCTAAGAGAATTATAAGGGCATAAAGCATGTAGGCATAGTGTGTATTGAGGGGAATGGGGTGGAGGTGGGGAGATGCAAATATGTGTAGTTATCTGTATTAGAAGTAAAAGCGAGGATGGCCTGCCACTTATGCATACAAAGACAAATGCACAGGGAAGCCATTCACTCATGCAATTCCTTCTACCTAAATTGATGCTCTTTACTCATCTCTTGTCCCAAGCCTGCCGATTCTTCAAGGATTAGCTAAAAAAGGCACATCTGCCATGAAGTGTTCTATAATCCCTAAGGCAGAATTAAACTCTTCTTCATTTGTGCTCTCATCAGTTTTTTTCCCTTAACACATTTACCACAGTGCTGATGATACTCTATCTAATTATCAGAGTGATTCGTGTATGTGCTTTTTCCCTCCTTCAATCCCATAATGAATTCCATGAGGACAGGGGACTCTTTCTCATTTCTGTAGTTCTTACAATATGTCCTAGCACAGTATGTAACCTGCCATATACCAGGCTCTGGGAAAATGTTGACTCTGGCACTGACTTAAGACAGTGCATTATCGCCTAGCTTACCTGAAGGAGTATTTGTTCTCTTTCTTTTCTTGCTTGATTCCCCTCCATTCTCAATGAGGCCTTCTGTGACCAGAGGGCCACTGGCACTACCAAACTGCAGGGGCTCGTTGTTGTTGGCAGGGTCAAAGGGCAGCTGGTTCAATCCTAAAGAAGAAAAAGAAAGCCAAAGTCCAGACTCCATTAAGGACTGGGATCATCTCCAGATTTTATTATGTGAGCCGCTAGTGGAAAACCTTTTAAATCTTAAGAGCCTAGAAATGACGAGTGAATTCCTTAAAGACAGTTGTCTTCTGTTAGTTTTACAAATCCTTTTGGTAAGTACAGAATTAAAATATAAGACAGTGGCTCTGTCATTTGTAAGATCCCTCCTGTTTCTGTGGCAACTTAACATTTTTTGGGCATAAGCTAGCAACTGTCTTCTACTTCCTCCCTTAAGGAGATAGGACCCTCATTAAATGTGGCTATGGTTGGACCCACTGTTCCTTCTAAAAAGCTTGGCTTTGTATTCCTTGGATTATCTCCTGACATTTTTCCATTCTTTCATTACAAGGTATGTTGAACTGAGGCAGACATAATCATGAGACTATCCTGTGTCAAAGTCACTTCCAACAGTAATATAGAGGTTTCTAAAAAAAGAAAACCATAACTCTATGGCAAATAAGAAAAGGAAACAAATATATAGACATTGCAAGGGGGTTATTTAGCAGTTGGAGTGATGGGGACTTATGACCTAGATTTTGGTAATGTTAATCTCATTCACTTCAAATAATATTAGAAGCATGGTCACTTTACTTGTCACTGCTGCACCATATAAAATGGCAAAAGGCATTTTCTGCTCTCCAAGTCTTACACGGTTCAATCAGGGGCGAGCAGAGACAGTTCTTACTCCTCTGGCACTAGCGCCTGGAATTTTAAGTGTTTCAATTAAAACTTCATGAAATGTAAAGTCAAAAGTTTTTTAAAGCTCAAAGTTAAGACATCTCCTGTAAGCCTTTCTCCACTGGTTCTATCCTATCAAACAGGGGATTCCTATCAAAGGGGGGAAATCAGATTGGCCTGATATAGCTCATTATTTAACTCCCAAATTTTCTATGGCCCATAGCTGTACAATTCTTGAGGTAATGTTGGAAATTGTCAATTTAAAAAACCTTGAAATCCAGTCAGCTAAAGGTCAATCAAGTTTCAACAAAATGAATGCTAAGATTCTAATGAAATGACATTAAATTATTATTTCTAATAAAGAGTATCCTCTTGCTAACGTTTTCAGCCCACATAACAAGTACTGTTTTTCAGCAATCAGAGTCCACTTGGATCACTTCCATTAAATGTCTTCTGGGACTTGTCAAACATTCTTTCTTACATCATGTGAGAAACTACAGTGAAATAATAAAAATTGCTTCTGTATCTTAAGTCAACTGTTCACTGCATCATATACATGTCCTATTAAATCCCTACCATGATTAGAATTAAAGAAGCAAACATCAATTGCTATGTACTAAAAAAACTAAAGTCATGACCAAGACTATTTAAAAAGAAGACTAGATAATTATTCTATTTACAAATGAAGATTGTTCTTGGACCTGATTAGTCCCAGAATCAAATATGATTAATACACTAGTCCAAAACTTTTCTTGGAAATTCTTTCTGCAATATACTGATCCAAACAAGTTCCCTGGAAGATAGAATGGCATAGTGGAAAGATCTCGACAGGCTAGGATTCAAATCCTGGTTATCCTTTACTAGTTGATAGCTTTTGGCAAGTCATGTAGTCTCTCTTAGTCTTGGTTTCATAATGTGTATAGAAGAGTGATAACATGCCTAAGGCTGTGGCAAAAATAAACAAATACATGTTTATGAGAATTACATTATTCTGAGTGAATTAAAACAAACTTTTCCCCTATAAATTTGAAAGCTTTTCTAAAAAGGAAACTTCTCTCTCTCTCCCTCCCACAATTTTATTCTTGGTGCCTAGCACCATACCTTGAGTGCCGAATGAATGAATTAATCTTTAATTGAATGGGGGTAGATGACTCATTCTTTTAACACCTGTAATTAGGGTAAAGACTTGACAGCTGATAATCAAGAATTAATGCCATAACCTAAAAGTTCCGATGCTGATTATATCAACATTACTTACAATAATTAGATTCTAAATGCATCTCCATCATTTGATTTACTATACTGCAGAATGGTGAAATGCTGATTAAAAGGAATGCTCAGGGATTAGGAGGTTCTGATTAATGATGGTTAATCAGAAAAACTTTTTATTTTTGTTGTGCATTTGATCATTTTACAGAATAATATATTAGTCCATTTGTCTGCCTTATTAAGTAGATGACTAAGGATTTTAAGGAGCTTCGGAGTCACATTTGCAAAAGGACGTTAATAAGAGTACCTAACTCATAAGACTGCTAAAAAGATTAAATGAGATTATATATGTAGAAGATTCAGCATAACATTTGGCACATAGTACATGTTCAATAAGTATTAACTATTACTATTACAATATTGAATTTCCATTTTTAATTTCTAGAATTACTGATATGTAATGTGAGGAGATCGTTCTGAATCTGCCCTGATCCAAAGACGTACCCTACTTTTCTCATTGAACCTTTTCATTCCTGTTTGCACCTTTTTCTAAAAGTTGAAGGAATCCAGGGGAGAAAAATCTAATGAGTTAAAGGTGTTCAGCCATAGACATTTTATTATAATTATGCTTTCCCTTTATTTAGGACCATAGGGGTACTTAGGGATTTAGGTATTTTATTAATCACACAAATGTACAGATTTTTGGCACCAAGTAAGACTGAGATTTCAAGCACTTTCTGTGTATCCACCTCATATATAATCCAGATATGTGAAAATTCTGACAATTCAGTTCAAAATTTCAGGCCTTATTTTTTTACGGAGAAAGATCTCATATGGAGGAGGGACATCTTACTCTGTAAGCTGACTCACTGAACACAAACCCACATTTTATATCATCCAATACCCAATACAGTCTCCAAAGATTTGTAGTTCAAGAGCAGGGATGATAGAGATAGCAAAATCCTATGACACCAGTGCTTCCTAGCTACTTTTACTGTTTTGTTTCATTTCTTCCATAAGACAGGACCAAATAAACCAGTAAATCAGTAAATCAATAGGTATTTAAAGGTTCATTTGTGTGTCATGTATATATGACCCAGGTCAAATGCTATTTTACGTAAACTAGCCCCATTAAAATGATTAAATACTAAAAAAGAATGCCACCACTTTAATTCCAAGAGCTCTTATTGCTGAAATTTCAATTATGACATAAATGGAAAAATATTGGCAACTACCATATTGTAATTTTCACCCAAACTACAGAATTTATCTTTAAATCTCTTACGGAAGCAATTTCTACCATTTTTTTAGATATGATGAAACTGAAAAATATTAGATTTGGAAGAAAGTTTTGAGGTTATCTAGTTTATTCTTCTATAACACAGAAATTTTATCTATAGAATTCCTGATAGGCCTAAATCCAGGGGCACTTCTTAGCATGGGACCCACTCCTTGCTGGGCTCCTAGGCATTCAGCTTGCTTTCTTTACCTTTTAAAAACTATCACCTACTCTATTTTGGGAGATCCTTTTATTTCCCTAAAGTGGCTTCTTGCTTCTCTTAGCTAAAATGAAGACATAGGATGTCTAACTTTTTAAGGTTTCTACTGATAATCACTGTAAGAAAAACAAATGAGAGAGTAACAGATAACTAACAAAGTCAGAAATTGTCCAAAGTCTTATGCATCCCTCACAGTCTTTGCCCTTTTATTCCTGAGGATAAACTTAATAAAACCTTGTACTTCATTCGTTTCTGTCATATCTTGTCTCCTCATCCCTTCAGCCCACAAAATGTACAGTCTGTCCAAAGGGAAACACAATTGTTAAAATAGATAATAAACATTGGTGTTAAAGATTTCTACTATTTCTGTATCTTATGTTCACAATAAAGAAATCCATGTGGTAATGTAATCTCATCTAAAACCAAGTGGACTGGTACAGACAGCTGACCAGCTGTTATTTCATGTCATGTTGAAATACAGATTATCTGACTCCATAACACATATGAGGCGGCTTTAGAAAGTATGTATATTGGGAAAGTGTGGGGGTGAGGTTCCTTGGAGAATGACATTTCTCATCTAATGGAACTAGGGGGTTAAACATCTCAGAATGAAGTGTGATTCTCAGTGAATACTCCAATCTGCAAGTCAAGGAGTTCACACGCAAAGATGTCTGCCATATAGATGCAAATGATTCGTGGGCTTTGAGGAAAGCACTAAAGAGTTTTCATGATTCTTGTTTGAGAAGATCAATAATCTCTTTGTGCCCAGCTGCTGTAACAGTTACTGTCACAATTCACTTTACATAGCTGTCCACTATCAGGTCAAATTAGGACCAACTTTCATGATGCAATCTAACACTTTTAATGATTGCCCCAGGTTGTAATACCAAAATGTGACCCTGTGAGTGCATGCCACTTTTTATCTGCAGCTGTGGCTCAGAGGCTGTATAAACCTAGCGAAAAGAAATACAATTCCACCCTGGATTAGTTCACTTTAAAAGAAAATGGCTAAAGTCTTGAGGAATCTGATAAATTCGAATTAAGGCAACAATCTCAAGACAGAAATTAATGTTGAAAAAATAAATAGCAGTACTTGGCAATAAGAACAGTCTAGCTAATTTGTCTATAAAATGAATTTCTATAACCTAAGTCTTATTTTCCAAATGACTTCAGTTTAAAATCGGATATGGGACTCCATGTTGGGAGATGAGGGTCTCCAAATCAGTTTTCAATTCAAAACTTTTGGAGAAATGAGGGGTTAAGATAATGGCCAGACCCTTAATGTTCTGGCAGGTGCTTTTGTAGGATTTACCATCTCTGGAAGCCCCTCGTCACTTTCATTCACCCTTCCTGCTCCCTCAATCAGGCCTCAAAACCTCTGACTCCATATTTGCAGCTCTCACTATCCAGCCGTTCCACCTGCTACTTCTGAGGGAATATTTACAATGTCCAAAAGACAATGGTCTATGGATTGCAATATTACTCTTCAGCCACAGGGCTTAGCAGCCAAAATAATTGGACATTTCTCAGTGCCAGGTCTTAACTGATGTCAAACAAATGAAACCTACTTTGTCAATTTCATGAGTTCAATATTCTAACTAATTTAGCTGAAGCAATTGTATGAGTTACAATTAATGGGTAAGTAAAGGTAATGAAGAAGAAGTGAGAAAGAAAAGGTAAAAGTCCTTTTTGGAAACACTAAGGGGCTTGTTTGACACAAAAATTATCAGAGGCAAATTTATCTTCAAATCACTATTTTCAAGGTGGGATATAGGTCATAGTCCAATTTTCATTGACAGTGATCCTTCAGACTTCTAGTGACTCCCCAAACTACTTGGTCAAGGCACTGAAGTCTCTCATAACAAGGCTGCATCCATTTCAGGCCTTGTCTTCCATTATGCCCTAGCTTTTATTCTACCCCAATACTTCTCAAATTTTTTAATATGGACATGTGTTCCCTGAGGTTCTTGTAAAAATGCAGATTCTGATTTAGTAAATCTGAGTTGTGGTCTGCTTTTATAAGTTCCCAGATGATGCTAATCCTGCTGGTGCGGGAATCACACTTTGAGTCGAAAGGGCTGGCACTCTAGCAAAATGGGACTATGGCATTCACTGAATGCATCCAGTACTTTCCTACCTCCATACCTTTGGCTCACACTGCTCCACCACCTGCTTCTTAACTTCCAATATTTAAAACAACATCCTTCCTTTAGGGTTTATCTCAGATGCTATTTCCTTCATGATGTCTTTCCTTATTTACCTCTACCCAAACCAACAAATACATAGCAACAGAGAGAGTGGAACTACCCGTCAGGGGAACTACTATTCATTGGTTGTTTTGAATGTGTCCGTTTACAAACATTATCCCTTTATTTTATTTTCTAATTATTATTCTCATTTTACCACAAGGAATGGGAAACTTACAGAGTTGAAGTAAATTTCCCAAGGTCACACAAGAAATTCAGACTTTTTGTTTTTCATTTTTGTGGTGAACAGAGTCTCACTAATGTTGCCCAGGCAGGTAACTCCTGGGCTCAGGCTATTCTTCTGCCTCTGCCTCCGTAAGTGCTGGGATTATAGGCATGAGCCGCTGTGCCCAGCCTCAGGCCTTTTCGATTATAAAATACTATTCTGGCTCTCCTTGAATGTTAACCTATACTTTTCCTGAGCTTCCTAGACCATGCATTGTGTTGTAGTTCTTTGGGTATTCTGTCTTAGCCTACCTTCCTTCTTGCCTTACCCCACCCCCACTTAGTGGTAAATTCCTTGAGGACAGGCTTTATGCCTCAATCATTTGTTAGTCCTTCTTCCCTCAAGATGTGGCACAGTACCTTGCACTATATTGTGAGCACTCCAGAAATGAGCATTAAACTGAACTCAGCTACAATTTGGGATATGGCATGGATAATCTCTGACTTATGATGGTTCAACTTATGATTTTTCAACTTTATGATGTGAAAGTGATAGACATTCAGTAGAAACTGTACTTCTCTTATCATGCTGGGCAGCAGCAGTCAGCTGTGGCTCCCAGTCAGTCACAAATTTTTGACTTATGATATTTTCAATTTACAATGGGTTTATCGGGTGTATATGTACCACGTATCATAAGTCAAGGTGTATCTGTAGTTGTGTTTCCCCCCCAAACATGAGCTGATCTGCTGCTGGTGTTGTCATGAAAGGAAGAGGGAAGTAAGGTTTATGGGTTCCTTCAGCATTCCTGGTATCTTCTCCATCTTAGGATTCCTGAAGCCTGGGGAGTGGTGGTAGACAATCACACACTCCATTCCTAATCTTGCATCTGCATAATTTCATTCTCTCTTTCTGAGGGTCAAAACAGTCCTTCCATTGACCAAGACCCTTAACTGAAAAAATGCTGTAAAAGAGATCCCACATATGGATCTTCTGTTAATCGTTCTACATACATCAGGTTATGTATCCCATTTTACAAACTACAGTTAAGAAAAGGCAATCTCTATCTAGTCTCCCATTGATGGGCATTTAGGTTGATTCCATGTCTTTGCTATGTGGTACATATACACCATGGAATACTAAGCAGCCATAAAAAAGAACAAGATCATGTCCTTTGCAGGAACATGGAAGGAGCTGGAGGCCATTATACTTAGCAAACTCACACAGGAACAGAAAACCAAATACTGTATGTTCTCACTTGTAAGTGGGAGCTATATGATGAGAACACATGGACACATAGAGGGGAACAACAGATACTGGGGCTTACTTGAGGGTGGAGGGCAGAAGGATGGAGAGGATCGAGACAAATAACCAAAGGGTACTAGGCTTAATACCTGGGTAATGAAATAATCTGTACAAAAACTCCCATGACATAAGTTTACCTGTATAACAAACCTGCACGTGTACCTCTAAACTTAAACTAAAAGTTTTTCAAAAAGAAAAGACAATCTCTGGAGATGTGCTATCCAATACAGTAGCCACTAGCCACATGTAGCTCTTTAATAAAAATTGAATAAAATGAAAAGTTCAGTTGCTCAGTTGCACTAGTCACATTTCAAGTGCTCAATAGTTTTACATGTAGCTAGTGGCCACTGTATTGGACTGCATAGCTATAGAACATTTCAACCATCCCAGAAACTTACAGAACAGTGCTGCTCTAGAGTCAGCCCTGCATTCAAGGTCACATCTGCAACTTACTAGGTGTGCCACTTATAAGGTGTATAAAACAGATCACACAATCTCTATCAGACTGTTTCTGCGTTGTAAAATGGGGGATGATAATGCCCCCCTTACAGCAAAGTGAGGGAAATTGAATAAGGGATTGTATGTTTAAGGTCTAGCACATGTTGGACACTAAACAAATGTTAACACCCCTCTAACCCAATCAAGGTTTTATATAAATTTGCCTCAAAAATGGAATAAGGACATTTGAGTAGTGTGGTTCCTTTGGCCTCCAGGCTACATTCTATTTATGGCTTGGAAGATGTTAGCTTTACATTCCTCTTCTAACCTACTTTTTCTTAATAATATAAAGCTATTAAAGTAAATCATGAATAAATAATGCTGGGAGTAGTCAGTGATTGCTCTTTTCTTGAACTATGTTTAGGAGACCATATTCATTACTACCTTGAACTTTCCAACATGAAAGAACCACATTTTCCCCTAACAATGGAAATGCCCCCTCCCAAATCTTTCAGGAGTGCTCTGTTCCTTCTGGGTGCTATACTATTAGGAAACTGCCAGCAGTGACACTACAGCTAGACTAGAGAAGTACCATTTCTCTCTAAATCCATATTTTCCTACACTCAGAATGTTCTCTGTGTTTTTTCTGTGGGGCTGACATCTCCCAGGCCTGGTAAAGGGTGAATTATTCCAGAAAAGTCTGAACTAAATCTGCTAAGGTGTTTGTGTTCCATGAACAGAAAAGCAAAATACTTATTTCCAACTTCAAGAATAACACTTTAGGACTTTTTTCCCCTGTACAATGTAATGCTCAGGAAACACAGCAAAATTACATTCCTCACTGTTAAGTTCAAAAAATGTTGATTTGATAGAACACTTCAAAGTGACAGATGGGAGATGGGTGATCTATCATTTTCCTTAGAATAAAGTCTGGCAGTCTTCAGAGGAACTGAGAAGAGAAAGCCTTATTTTGCTGTAGTTTAGCCCTGGGAACAGTTACAACAACTACCCTTCTTTCCACATCTTTGGGGTTAGGGGATTATGAAGATGGTGATTCATCAGTGCCTGCTTTGAGCTGGCTCTAGGCCATGCTGTAATTCCTGTTGACCAATTTTCCACCTCAGTGACAGGAAAAGGGCAGGCTCCTAACACACTGACCATTAGGTTATCTGTTGAGTACTTCCCTGAGAATGTGCCCAGAAGTACTCTATTATGGGTGTCTCTGTCTAAATAAAATAAATAATTGCAGATTTCAGAGCCTGAGGACAGAGAGTTGTTCTAGTATTGAAACTGGAGTCTATCTTGTCAGATCTGTAATGAGGTCTTCCCTTCAGGCTGATTGATTTCATAAAGCTGAGGCAATTATCAAAAGCAAGCACAGTTCTCCCTGCAGAAACCACTCCACTGGTTTTGAAAACTAGTTTGTCAGCCAGATCTGGTCAGGAGCCTAGGCTGAGCCAGCTCTTTCAGTAGAAACAGTTACTACACACAGAGAACACCAATTTCTGCTAATAGGTTCTTAAGATGCCAGTAAATAAGTTGTAAACAAGGTTCAGCAAAATAATTTCACACGCTGTGAGTGAATGAAAATTGAAGTTGCTGTCAAATAAATCTGCATTTCGGTGTAAGATGTTTTGAAGGAGAGAGAGCTGGAATTCTTTTGGTCTTTGGAGAGTTAATTTTATCAATTAATGCTAGAAGGATATTGGTATCCTTTAAGACCGATGCACTGCATGAATAACATTTGTATCTTTGCTTTGCCCAAAATGTACACACTAATTTCACCAGATTTCCTTTCTTTGTTTATTCAGCCTTCATTAACTATTTATCCAATCATTATACTACAATTTTTATTACCTTCTAATTAATCAATGATGAGTTTGTGATTTAGCATTCCCTAAAGATAGAAGTACATAAATATGGTCAATCTTCATTTGCATGTTCAAATTTTTTTATCTTCCCTCCTTGCTCTCACCCTATGAATTTTGCTCTACTGTGTCATTAATGTTCTGGAATTATGCTTTCTGCATTCCTAATCTTTTAGCCCCATTTTGGCTAGTTTTTCAAGAATGTATGAGAAATAACCCTTGCTGTTGGCTGAGAAGTTAAATGCTGAGGAGAAAACAGAGGTTCCTGTAAGATGCTAATGCATCCTTAAAGATCTATACTTTTCCTATACCAATTCCTCATAGGAGTATCAATACAGGGTGTTGAAAAGTGATTAACTCTTTTAGAGAAATCCCTGCCTGAGCTGAAGTCAATCTATTACTAGGAAAGCTAGAATCTGCTCCTTGAGAAGACAGCAAGACAGTAAAGGAAAAGGCCTGCAAAAAATAACTAATCTGTGTCTGAAACAACTCCTACCATTGCTGTTGTATAAAAGAATAAGTAGGGTCTTAATTTTGCTCCAGTCTGGATTTCAATTGAGGTATTCAATACATATAGAAATAAACAAACCAATAAATTAATATTGACTAATAGTCTGTCTCCTTATTTATCCAATTCATTCAAACACTTTGGGTGCCTTGACAGTATGTAAGGCTTGAGGATTTTAGGATTTAATAAGATAGTTTTTTTCCTCAAGAAGACAACAAACAGAAAGAAAGGCAGATACATACAAAGAAAATCTGGCCCAAATTACTGTACCAGCTTCATCTCTTGCCACTTCCCGTAAGTACCCTTTGCTTCATTCATACCAAAATTCTCAAAATGTCTCAAACATGCTAAGCCCTGTCATGTCTATGTGCTTCTGTACATACCATCCCCTCTGCTTGATATATAACTTTTGCGTTTTCCACCTGGAGAACTTTTATTCATCCTTCAAAACTCTGCTCAAATGTCACCTCTTCAGTGAAGTTTTTACCTAACCTCCAAAAGCTCTCTCCACAGGAGTACACAGAGCCTTATCAGACCATTTATCATAGGACAGCTTTTATTCTAATATTTGTGTGTGTGTGTGTGTGTGTGTGTGTGTGTGTTTGTGTTCTGGGTGGGGGAGTTATCACCATCTGATTTGTGCCTTAGAAAGATCACTCCTATGGCAGGATGAAGGATGCACTGGAGGTAAGGAGACACCGGAGGCAGAGAGACCAGTTAGAAGAAAACCATAGTGATACAATGGAGAGATGACAGTCACATGAACACAGACAGTGGCAATGGGATGGAAAGAAATGAATGGATTTCAGAAATATTCAGGAAACATAATCATCTGAATTTCGTGTATGATTGGATCTGGGAGTTGAGGAGAAGAGTCCGAGATGACTCCATGAAAAAATTCTTAAGGCACAGTCCTGAAAATCCTGCAATGTTTGTGGGTTTCAGTGTGAGAAAAAGCACAATCCAATGGAAGCATATTCATAAATCCATGCTCAAAAATAAAACTGCATCCAGTCTCTATTTGCCATGGCATAAAGGCTGCCAGGAAACACCAGTAAATGGCTTACACTTGACTTTTACTAAGTATTCTTAGCAAAGCTTGTCAAAAGATATTAATTCATTCAGAAAAAATATATATAATAGTCTAAGGCAGAATAACATAGTATTGGGCTAGAAAGGGGTAAAAGCATTTTCATAATAGATCTCAGACTTGGTTTATTTTGTCTATAGCATTCACTGACAGAAGACAAACGTGTTTTCTAAGGCCAGAAACACTTAATAAGTTCCTTCACTTTCTCCTTTCATCTTTATCCCTTCCCTCCTCCAAACAACTCCTCAAAATTTTATTGGAAAATGTTACATTTTAATAACAGTATTCTTTTTGTTACTATAGTCTCTTAGATTAAGCTAACAATTATTTTAACAATACTCAAAGAAAGCTTGGAAAAATTAATGCTACGTTGTTTTTCTCCCTGCCAAAGAATATAGCAATGTAATTGTCTCCTGGAGAAGAAGCATTCTAATCATCTTTAACTTAAAAGTAAATTCATTTCAGGAAGATGCTCTGCGACAAACCATTGACAGAGCAAATCAGGGCTCCTAGGAGATTGGGAAGTGATGGATTGAGTTGAAAAGAATGCCACAGCCGAATTCAATTCCATGAACATTTTCAACGTAACAGTGTCTCTGCAATAGCACTGTATGAGAGTTAAAATCATGTTACATTACATTGTGAAAGGTAGGACTTAAACACTACACAGATTCTTAACACCTAAGAATTCTAGGCACTCCAGAAGCAGCAAAAGTACAAACCAATTTATCTGATTAAACAATAGAGGAAACTATTGTACCAGGCAAAGTCAAACTGTAAAAGCATAGTAACTTTCCAAAAATGCCTTTAAGAAGTTGAGATCAGAAAAGATTGAAACATTCTCTCAATCCAATTGATGTCACTAGGGTCTTGGAATAGGTCTCAAAGCCAAGGTATTACTCTTATTCGGAAGATCATTTCCACTTTCATTCCCTTCCTAATTGAATCTGTCTCCATCTTCCATTGTGTTTGTTCCATTATTATTTTTTAGACTCTCCTGCCCCTGCCCCAGTGTTAGGCTTGGGGAAACTCATCCTTTGGAGACAGATTTGGATTAGTAAATTTACAGGCTTGACAAATATAAAGGCTCAGAATTTCCTGGAAATTGGGCACTTGCCTGAGATGGTGGGGGAAGGAGAAATGGAAAAGCAGGTGAACTAAGGCTCTTGAAAACTTGACCAAGCAGCTTGGCCTCCTAAGCAGATACAGTGACAACCATACAGCAGCAGAGCAGGAAAATAATTCTACTTAAAGGTCCTTTCTTTGGGCCTTTAAAAGGCAATTGTTTTCTTTGTCACACATGTGACCCAAATCTGGTTTTCTACAAAGCAAACAGAGGCAAAAAGGGCTCTCATGTTCTTTTTGTTGTTGTTGTTGTTGTTGTAATCAGCCTACTTGCTTGCCTCAATTCAGTCAACTCAGTGCCCATAATATATTTGTCAGGAGTGTCACTGGAGGAGATCGAGACTTTAAGGCAGTGTGTCTAANAAAAAAAAAAAAAAAAAAAAAAAAAAAAAAAAAAAAAAAAAAAAAAAAAAAAAAAAAAAAAAAAAAAAAAAAAAAAAAAAAAAAAAAAACAATGCCTGGATTCCACCATCAGAAATTCTCATTAAATCGGTCAGGGTGGAACCTAAGCATCTAGTTTTTAAAAGCCACCAGGTGGCCAGACATGGTGGCTCACACCTGTGATTCCAGCACTTTGGGAAGCCACAGCAAGAGGATCCCTTGAGCTCAGGAGTTCCAGACTGGCCTGAGCAACATAGCAGGACGCTCATCTCTACAAAAAATAAAAAACAACAACAACAAAAATTTTTTTTATCCACCAGGTGATTCTAATGTGCAGCCAGAACTGAGAAACACAGTTCTAAATAATTTTCTAATTTAAGATCAGAAAATGAGTATTCACTGCCCAAAGTTGATTTTTACTTTTTAAAGTTAAAACCAGGTAACACTTAGAAGGTAAGTTAATTTACTCTGTACCTACAATCTGTAGAGAAATGTATTGGTTGTGTGGTATAAATATGTTAGACTTAAACTTGTCCAGTTTATGATATTTTTATGAAAAATGAGTTTCTCTTTTGGAAAGAAAGATTAGAAGGGTTACTGGCAAAAACAAAAAGAACTGAAATACTGGAAACAAATTTAGACAAAGTATCATTGCAAAATTAAGTTCCTTTCCTTCCAGAGGAACCAGCTAAAATACTTCAGAAATACTGTGTCTGTTTTCTTGATTTCCAAGAGAAAGATTCCAAGCTGCCTTTGGGGACTGGCCTTGAATCTCATAACCTTTGGGATTCTAAGCCAATCACCCCTGTCCTCAAGTACTCATTCATTTATTCTACTATGTGTACAATGTCATGAAAAATACTGGAAAGCACTGCAACTATAACAACATTGGATAAAAATCACACTGAATGTGGTTTGCCTATGTCACCTGTCGCCTCAGGGATTCCACTGAACTTTAGAAAGGATATGGTAAAATACAAAAAAAATGCAAAGGCACAGTTAAGTATTGTGATGGTTAATATTGAGTGTCAACTTGAATAGATTAAAGGACGCAAAGGATTGTTCCTGGGCGTGTCTGTGAGGGTGTTACCAAAGGAGATTAACATTTCAGTCAGTGGACTGGGAGAGGCAGACCCACCCTCGATCTGGATGGGCACCATCTAATCAGCTGCCAGTGCACCTAGAATAAAGCAGGCAAAAGAACATGGAAGGACTAGACTGGCTGAGTCTTCTGATCTTCATCTTTCTCCCATGCTAGGTGCTTCCTGCCCTTGAACATCAGACTCCCAAGTTTTTCAGCTTTTAAACTCTTGGACTTATACCAGTGGTTTGCCAGGGGCTCTCAGGCCTTCAGCCACAGACTAAAGGCTGCACTGTCGACTTCCCTACTTTTGAGGTTTTGGGACTCTGACTGGTTTCCTTGTTCCTCAGCTTGCAGACGGCCCACTGTGGGACTTCACCTTGTGACCGTGTGAGTCCATACTCCTTAAAAAACTCCCCTTTATATATACATTTACCCTATTAGTTCTGTCCCTTTAGACAACCCTGATTAACACAAGTGTAGTGGAAGAACAGGTCATAAAGACACAGGCTCTGGTCTCTGCTCTTCCATCAACTCATAGGAGAACCTTGGGTGAGTAATTCTTTGTCAGTTTCCTCGACTGAAAAATGAGTTGAACCATGTGATCTCCCAGCTCTGAGTTTAAGACAAAGAAAAAAAAAGAAACTTAGATGGAAGAAATCCATAAAAGCATGAAATAAAACTCAGTAATTAATAGGGGCAGAAAAGGAGAGCAAGGAGAGCAGAGAGAGCCCTGGAAGGATGCTTTCCTAGTACTACCTACACAAAACTTATTTAGCAGGCAGTAAATGATTTAATAGTAGTACAGTTAAGGCACCCCCCCCCTCGAAAATTAAAGTACTTCCATCACTGCTCCAGAAAAAAAGCCTCCTTAAGAATTTTGCTAATCATAAACCAGAACTTGTAAGGAAGCACAGTTTTTTAAAATGATGTTTAAATATCAGTATATATTCTAAGTAACTTGCCATAAATTAATATTATTTATAGAACAAATGTTATGAAACTCAGAACAAGAGTCTAATGCTGAAATACTAAAAGTATGCCCAGTATGGCAGAAATAAATTACCCTAATTGACCAAAGCTATGCTCACATATGAGACATTCCAAAACACACTGATGTAATGTCAAAAATTCCTGTCTCTCTCTGTCAATGTTATAGGAATTGTTATTAAAGCCAAGCATGGTATTTATGTACACATAAGAGCAAGCAACAATTACAATCTAGAGGTTTTTAAATTTAATCTTTTTATTTATTAGTATTGTTATACAGCAATGAGTATTCAAAAAAAAAAAAAAACTAATCAGTCTGTATTATGCAACAATCAGACAAAATACTCCTAATCCTCTGTCATTCTTTTTCCTTGGCCCCTGGGTACTCATTAAAGGTTAATTTATTTAAATCTCTCCAACATTCATTTCAATCTACTTTAATAAACTAATGAATCTTTGGAACTTTGCCTAATCAGCTTATGTTTTCTATTTTAATACATCTAGAAAATGTCTTTTTTTTAAAGCTCCTTCTTAATAATTGTCTTCCCTCTTGGAGATAGAATTGTGCTTCAGTGACAACCTGATGTGTACATTTGGTGACACATTTACAACCTCATCCACACACAGGGAATAGCTGTGGTTTGCCTATTGTTCTTAAACATAGTTACATTTTAGAGGATAGTGAATTGATTTGTATTTAGTAGGCTAATAATCCTCCAAATCGAAATGGCCATTTTACAATTTCGGGAGTGTGACAATTACAGTAAAGCAAAGCTTCTAATAACTTTGGTGCTTGTCAAATGCTATGAGGGCCTATCAATGAAACAACTCCATTCTGGTTATTGTAAACCAGAGCAATACATAGTACATACCATTTGGATTGGCAAATGTAAGTGAAGTCTGGAGACATCTTCAAATGAATAGTACAATCAAAATGGCACCTAAAATTGTTCCTTACAATCTATCCAACCACCATGTTCAATACATTTTGTTAAATGGCAACCTTGAGGAATCTTTCACATAGCTACCATTAAGTTGAATATTGTTATGGTGGTGGCCAATGTTCAGGGACTGCGTGCCACTCTCTACATCAGAATGCCAGAAACCAAAGTCTTGGCATGCTAGCACATTATTTCTAACTACTGCCTTACAGTATCTGACATCATCCTAGAATAACACAGCTTAGCAAGTGCTTCCACAATATCCCTATGGTGGGGGAAAGTATTAACGTTGTTAGTTTTTAGATAAGGAAACTGTAGCTCAGAGAAGCTTCTGTATTTCGAAAAGGTTATAATGTGAATATGTGGAGGAGCTGAAATCTGGATTTTTTGGCTACAAATCTTTCCTCCTGTACCATGTTGCTTGCCTGGTTGTGTTTGGATAAATGCTTTTACTGATCCATGGCTCACCACTGATTAAAGAAAAAGTGTAAATGTTACCTCTAAGATGTCTGGATAAGGAACAAATAAAATTAATTAAAAATATATCATGGTATTTCTATTTCTAGATTCTTGAGGAATCGCCACACTGTTTTCCACAATGGTTGAACTAATTTACACTCCCACCAACAGTGTAAAAGCATTCCTATTTCTCCACATCCTCTCCAGCATCTGTTGTCTCCAGATTTGTTAATGATTGCCATTCTAACTGTTGTGAGATGGTATCTCAATGTGATTTTGATATGCATTTCTCGAATGACCAATGATCTTGAGCATTTTTTCATGTTTGTTAACCACCATGGCATGTGTATACCTATGTAACAGTCCTGCACGATCTGCACATGTACCCCAGAACTTAAAGTATAATAAAAATATATATATTATAAATTATTAAATATAACTTCATAATATAGTAATAAATTTAGAGGATAACTTTACATAAAAGATATTAAATCCTTAATTTTCATTTTCTATACAAATTAGTAAAAATAATTAACTTATTCCTTACCCATGATCTGAATAATTTCTAATGGAAGCCGATACATTGTCAAATGTGTTTATCACCTCTGATTTTCCAAACAGAAACTCCAAGGAATTACCTTTCAGATTTCATGGTTCATTCATTATACATCTGTCCAACCATTCATTCATTCATTAATTCATCCAATCATCCAAATGACATTTATGGAATGCCTACTTTGAGGCAAGCAACAAGACAAAGGGAGACTCTTGCTGAAGCTCCTGCTGCTGCCTTACTTCCCTAGACTATGAACTTCTTGAAGACAGGGGATCGTGTGATTCTACACAGAATATAGTCAGTTCTATTTGCAGAAAATCACTTAAATACTTTTTTGACAGTGAGATTTCTGGCTCCCCCTGCCACCTACATGCCCCTCCAGACATATGGGAGTTAGGGGAAGAAATAGCAGAGTCTGCTTATCCAGTCTGACCTTTGGATAATGACTACAGTTCTCCCATCTGAGCTTGCTGCTGTTCTGCCTTGTGGTCAACAAAATGATTTGGCTCAAAATGGCAATGTATCTGTTGCTGCTTCCCAGATATCCTCCAGCAAGCTACATTATTTTTTTTTTTTTAATGGTTGCTTCTGCCCTTCAGCATAGAGGTGAACTGTATTATCAAATGTATTGTCTTGCTTGATACAGTAAGAAGTTGGGGTTTACAGAAAAGATACAGATAACATGAAGCAGCTGCAAAAGAAGAAACATTCATTTGGTGCTATGATTAAACAAATGCTTGACTTTATTGTTTTAACAACAATAATTTATTCACATCCATCTCACAGCTACCTTGTGAGGTGATCAGAGAAGGCATAATACTTACACAGTTAAAATATGGAACTCTAAAGCTCAGAGATGCTAAAGTGACTTGTTTGAAGTTCCACACAAGCCAGTGGCAAAGTTTGGTCTCCCAACTACCACTCTAGTGATCAGGCTTCTCTATTAGGGTTCCTAGTCAACAGGAGACTTGCATTTTTAAAAATTACTAGGAGCCATGAAGAACTAATCCATTGTCTCAGTTTGTACTATTGACTAGTTAATTATTTAGAAATGATTTATTAAAAACAAGAAGTGAGGAATATAGCATGCCAAGCAGGCAATTCTGGACAAAAGACTTCTTTCAAGCAAACTGAGCCTTACTGTAATCCTTCCAAACTGAACATTGATTAAGCTAAAAAAGTTAGTATTTAAATAAAGAAAAGCAATGTTAAAATTTTTTGTCTGTATTAGAATTCCTTGTAGTTCTGCAAGGACAGAGCTAGTTATGCCATGATACATTTTTATTCACAAATAATGAAGGCATGAATGGTATTACTTATAGAAACCACAGAAATGTTCCATTTCTGTGGTTTCTAGACTCCTTCTAAAATATAAGAATATGGGCTTTATGCATATTTGGTACAAAATATTTATTGGATCATGTAATATTTTTAAAAGTGAAGAATTTCTAAAAACCTAGAGGGTCTTCTGATTTTTATTATCATTTAATATTTAATTCTACAAAACAGAATTAAATACTTTGTTTTAAAAATATTTTATTAAACACAATTGCATTTCTTCATCTTTCTTAGCCTCATCTTCAAAATTACCTGGGATTTTATTAACTGATTTTTCTAAGCCTCTGGCTTCTTTTTTCCTCACTGTAAGTAAACCACAAGCTATATTACACACATATATCTTGTTAAAATAGATATCACTTCCATTGTTTCCTGGACCACCACAGAAGAGAGTCCTTTGTGATCTAAGTCAATTAACCCATATTTAAAATCGTTTACATTTCAAAAACATGTATTATAACATGATTAGATCTGTACTTTATAAATAAGCAAGAAAGTGACATGTGTGGCTTAACTACCAATCCCAAATAATAGTGCTGGAGCAAGAAAATGAATTAAATGTAACACAGCCCAGTCATCCTAGTAAAAGGGATTACAGATAGGAGCTGGGATAACTTTGGGAGAAGTCAAACATATATAAGAGGGTTAATGAATTAAAAAGTTGGTATAGGTAATTTAAAAAAAAAAAAAAGAAAAAAGAAAAATGCTCGCTACTACCAAAAAATTCCATAGCATATTATTGAAACTGCCACATCAAATATTTTAACATACCCCTCCCTAGGGACAAACAGAAGTTTGCTTGGTATAGTGCATTTTCTAGCATAATGTTTTGATAAAAGGTTCTGAAAAAAAAAAAAAAAAGAAATGAATTGTATTTTTTCCAAAAGCTACACAATGCATTCACCTTTTCACAGAGGATAGAGATCATGAAGAAAAGTGAAATTCATATGGACCCTAAACCCCTCATTTTAGCCCAAAGTTTCTGCCTCCTTCCCCATCAGAATCTCTACCAGAGCACTAATAGGTAGCAAAATTGGCTGATAGAAGCATCATTCTCCTATTCCTTGCCTGCCCACCCTCTGGAAAAAGAATTAATGAGCAGTAAAGTTACCAAAGTCAAGCAGCAGAATGGAGAATAAAGAATACCAAGGTTATGGATAACCTACAAACCAGATAATGAACTCTTGAACAATCAAGGCTTGACTTAAACCTCAAACCTCTAACCTTGCCTAGAGCCATCATTCTAATTTATATTTAGTGTCTTAAACACAGAACTGCCACAGAATTGCAGCTTGTCTCTAAGTCCTTGTTTATAGGAAATAGAGGCAAAAGTGACATCTAAACTTTGGCACTGGGAACACTGTTAGTAGCCTCTCCTTACACTCCATTATTTCCCTCGTCTTGGGCACCCAAAGATGTTATTAATCTTTGTAGGAGCCCTGAACATTATAAGAGATAGTTGACAACTGCACTAGTATCTCTTGTTCCCTCTCAATGCATATGCCAGACTTTAGTTGTTCCATCGCATTCACCTAAAAGGCTTCTCTTTGGTTTTTCTTTAATGCTTTCTTCCTTCTCTTCCTTCCCATTACTTAATGTAGTAGGGCCTCTGCACAAAAATATAGTCTTGGTCCCCTACCACTAAAAAAGTGATCTCACCTTTAGAATTCATGTCAATTTATAACAAGCTTCCTGTTATAGCTATTCTATCCAGATCCAGATTCATTTCTCAACTCAATTTTCTGAATCCTGGTATCTTCCTTAGTGTATAAGCCATTAATATCTCAATTCATGGAGATATCACACTTCCTGGTAAAACGCTGTCTATTCCACTTAACTATGGTCTGAATGTTTATGTTCCCTGCTACCCAAAATTCATAGGTGGAAACCTAACCCCCAAGGGTGGTGGTATTAAGATGTGGGGTGTTTGAGAGGGCATTAGGTTGACATCTCCCATGAAAGGAATTAGTGTCCTTATGAAAGGGGCCTCAGGGTGTTTGTTTGTCCTTCCACTATGTGAGGACACATACAAGGTACCATATGTGAAGCAGAAAGCCCTCACCAGGTACCAGATCTGCTGGCACTTTGATCTTTGACTTCTAAGCTTCTAAACTATATGCAATAAATTTCTGTTTATAAATTCCTCAGTATTTTGTTACAGCAGCCTGAACAGACTAAAACACCATCACAGTGATGGTTTCAAGGCAGCTTTTGAAGTTCAAAACTGCTTTTCCATATTTTCAGAAATGTTCTTTCAACAAATAATGCCAAGAATAAAGGAAAAACAGTTACCAAGTCTGGAAGAACATTTAAGCTGAATGTGGTGGAAGGGCATAGAATAACAGTCCAGGATTTCTAAATTATACATTCCTAAATTAGACATTTTCCTAGGAAAAATGTCTGAGATAGTACCAGTAACAAAGTATTCCTTGTGACCATGCCAACGCTATTAATTTTTTCCTACACTGGCTGCCCATTCTATGCTCTACCTGTGTTCCTTTTTGTTTTAAAAATTGCTTTCAAGCCATGCTGTGTAAGTCCAGTTTCTTTCTCCTAAGCTAATGGCATCTTGTCTGCTCAACACTCACCCCCACCCACAATCATGGGTACACATGCATATGTCATGACACACCACCATATGTCATATCCGCAGACTCTCAATACATGCCTGGTGACACATTTTACAAGGATCCTCTGGCTACTTTGCCCTGGTATCAACTCGTTCTCTTTCTAACACTTCTTATTTTCACTTCATTAGAGGCATGGAACTGAGGCAGACATAGTTAATGGAGTTACTGTCTCCTTCATTTAGGAAAAAATGCCAATGTCAAAAGCAAAGTTCAAATCTGTGATGGCAATGATTGTTCCTGCTCACAGATGGAGAGGATCAGAGGAAACCCAGATTGGAAGTATTTATCCCCAAGGCTTTACCATAAGGAAACAAGCAATTTTATTAGAAACAAGTAATCCATAATTTGCTGTACATCAACTGCAGTGGTATGCTCAACTAGTAGAGTTCACATAGAAATACTTGCATCTGTTTGTAGGAGATTCCTTCTACCAGACTGGGCAAGGTGTGGTCTCACAGTACATTATCATTTAAACAAAGGATGCTAGGAATTACAGCTGATAGAACCAGAAAAACGCTTGCTCTAGTGTACAAAGTTTGGCTGATACTTAACCTTTGCTAGGGGAAAATAAAAAAATTGCAACCTGCCACACTGGCAGCCTAGAGCACTTTTTTAAAACTACATTCAAACCTTACACTGTTACAGAACATTATTACTGTTAATACTGCCATGTAGAACTGAGAATTTCTACCTCCGACTTACTGAAAAAGCATCTTCTACTTAACATATTCAAATAAATGTAATATAATGTGCTAGCAGAAGTAATTAAAAACAAATAAATAAGGACTACGTAACTGCATAAATATTTGCATAAATTCTTGCACAAAAGAAGGATAACGAGTGGACAATAGAATGCCAAAATATTAACAATGCATCATAAGGATTTAAAAATTATTTTTTCCAAATCAGCAAGATGTACTAAAATGTAACTTTTATCATTATTAGAGCTTAAGTTCTCCTTCTAGAATTACAACTGACTCAGTAAGGGTTTTGTGCAAATCATTCGATCAGGTTTCATGTTCATGATATTTATTTTGAAACAGCCTAATGGGGCCCAAGGACTAAGATACCTCATTAATTACATTCCTTCACATGGAGTCCAAGATGAAAACTACCAACACCAAATAGCATTCTACAGTTACAAAGATGTTTCAGGCCGGGCGCGGTGGCTCACGCCTGTAATCCCAGCACTTTGGGAGGCCGAGGCGGGTGGATCACGAGGTCAAGAGATCGAGACCATCCTGGTCAACATGGTGAAACCCCG
>NW_016107691.1:975930-982754 GCF_001604975.1 Cebus imitator | reverse complement strand
ATATTTACAAAGGTATTTCATATCATTTCATGTTTAATTTTTATAACTCCGGAGGTTAAAGTAGGTATTATTATAACTTTTTTAAAAAAATAAGAAAACTGAGGTTTAAAAAGGTTAATTGGCCTGAGATAGCTCATTAAGTGTTAAATTAGTATCAAGACTCCAATTTTAGTGTTCTATTACACAGTATAGTGCCTAACACATATGAGTACTCAATTAGTATTTGTTGAGTTGAATCAATGAATATAGCATGCTACTTCCCCTAACTACACTTGACCTAATTTTGCTCATTTTCAAACAGTCCTATAGCTACATTCCAAAGTAGTTGATAAGGTCATTTATTTTCCAATAAGGAAGCAAAATGCCATTGTGAAGACAAATTTAGCCATGTATTTTGTTGACATAAGGCCCATGAGCTGAAAGAGCAAGATATTCAATGCCCAGCCATTATAAATTTTGGAAAAAAGTAGGTAAAAATTTCATAGGGTTGCTTTAAAATGATGAACTGCTTATCATTATTATTTTGATGGGTAGGGACTTTTCAGTAAGGTTGAATGGGAAAGCAGATTAAAATTTGGAAAGACATTTGAGTTCCCAACATGAAAATCAACAAAGCCTCATTCTATGTCTTTCATTCATTCACAGAGAAAAAGAAGTTTTAGAGTTGGCAGGGACCTTGGCAGTCACCTAGTTTAACTGCTGTCTCTTCCACCCCACCAATGCTGCCATTTTATTAGAAGTCAGAGATAATTAATGGCAGATCCAGCACTAGACCCCAGTCTCCTCATAGTCCCCAGGACTCCTCATAGGAGCAGTTGGGGACTTATATCCTCTCTATGGGTGCCATCTAAAATTATTTATTTTAGTCTAGTCTTTCCTTAACTAAGGTGAGTACCATGTAGCCCTACTCGAACATACGTGGTTCCCTTACAGTACAGCTTAAGTGGCAACAGGTTGTGTCATGATTAAATCCTTCTCTGGCCTTTTGAAAAAACCAGAATAGTAAAGTAAGAAGGGCTCTGGAATCAAAATGTCTAGCATGACAATCCTGCCCTGCCACTTGCTGACTGTGCAGTTTTGAGCAAGATAATTAACTCCTTGAACATTAGTTTCTTTGTCTGTAAATGAGGATATTATCTAATTCACAGAGCTTTGTGGTACTTATATGAAACAATCCAAACAAAACACAGTCAACAGATAATCGGATACACAGCAAAAATGCTCAGTAAAAATGAGTTACCTTTTACTCATTCTTCCTTACTTGTAGTTGCTCTAGATACCTGAGCTTAAACCGATCAAATAAACCTTGGATCACTTTCCTTTTATTCAATTAACATTTATTGAGCAATTACTACATGATAGGTTCTGGAAATACAACAGTGACCAAAACAGATGAAAATCCAGGCCCTCGAAGAGCTCACATTCTAGTAGCAGACACAGAAAATAAACAAAATAAATAGGTACAATATATAGTATATTGGTGATTAAGCACTTTGTCCAAATACAGGAAATATATTAGGTATGTTAGCAAAAGCTGTGGCCTCATTTTCTAGGAAACATTTGGTGCCTCTTATCTTCCTCACCTGTGTTTTAAAGAGCTAATACAACAAAAACTAAGACTTCTTTACATAGCCCCTTCTAATCTTGGGACACAAAGGTAAATGGCATAAAATATGGATAGGGGAGTTGTATATGTGAAGGGGTTAGAAAATATTTTTGGTAATTGAATTATTCAGAGAGCAAGTTCCAATATTTAGCCATAAAACTGTAATTAAAAATATATACAAAAATACTACCAATTAGATACAAAGGAGGGTATATGCAGCTTTGGAAAAAAAAATTCAAAATCTGTAACATCTGCAAAGCTGGCAGAAATTGTTATTGATTGTAGCAGGAAGGGGTAGATCCCAAACTCTGGCAAACGTGATTTGGGTGGGATAGTAAATAGCTTAGCAAGACTAAAAAATCCTTTTGGGAATAGCCCTATATCATAAGGACCTCTCCTTAATTTATATTCTCCAAGCATTTTCAGTCTCTATCACCTTATTGAGCTATGAAATGTATAGATGTTCATTTTTTATATTGTCTCTCACTTCACAGAACTAGAGACTAAACTACTAATTTTATATCTTCCTTAGTACACTGTAGAATGCAGATTTATGGTGGGCTACTAATTGCCCTTGTATGTGATATAAAGACCAGTAAGTTTTTAGCTATTTTTAATTACATAAGTCTGGTCAATATTTTCTTCAAGATCCTCTGGCCTGGAAGTGAGTTTCTGTTGTGTTCCTATTGACCAACAAGAAATAGTGATAAAGGTGACAAATGCAGCAAATGACAATGTTCATGAGAGTTTTATTAACTTTATTAACAGAGACATACTGCTTTAGTTACCTGAAGATATCAGAAAATTACAATTTGTTTCATCTTTGTTGGTAGCTGCACTAGCTATTCCATTACAGAGGAGGAGTTGATTTATGTGCAGCTGTTGAAAACACAATGAAACAGTCACCACAATTTTAACAAGTGTTGATGCTGGCATATCCACTTCAGATAGCATCTATAACACTGTCATGAAGAAAGTTTACAGTACACTACCTAAAGTAATGATGCTAGTTTCATATTTGCCAAAATTGGTGTCACTACTATAGTACTGAATTCTACTGGGGTGACAATGAAAATTCACTTTTTCATGGTCCTTTAAACAAGACCAAAGCGTATGTCCAAGGCTGATGTTTTTTATTCTCCCCAAAGTAAGCTTTATACCACTTGGACTAGGATAAAACAAAAGTTTGTGTTGATTGTCCACAATTAAGTCCCTCCTTAGATTGCTTTCCCTCTTCTCATTCTTTATGCACTAAAATTGTGAGTAGAACAATTTACAAGGAAGGTCATGGTTACAGTTAGGAAGGGGGTACGTTTTTATTACAAGTTAAAGTTAAGTCTTCACCCCAAAGAAGGTTACAAAATGTGTGTTATGTGTGTGTGTGTGTGTCTATGCAGAACAGATGTAGACAAGGAGCAATAAGACAATGTGATACATACTTAAAAAGCACTAAAAAATGGAGTGAGATGATTGAAAGTGGAAAGACGAGCAAAATGGTGGAATAGAACTTCTAGCACTCCTCTTCCCACAGAAATATCAATTTGAACAACTACCTACACACAAAAATATTGACATAAGAGTGAAGTAAACTAGGTGAGAGACTAAAGCACTTTGGTGGAGCACAGAAATAAGAAATGATACATTAAATAGTGTAAAACAGATAGTTTCATACTACCCACATCACCCTTCTCCCAACCCCAGGCAGCACAATATGGAAAGATATCCTTTGCTTGGTAGAAGAGGAGGGAAGTGAGCACCAGATATTACCGTGGACCCCAACACCAGGCTGCCTCAGTAAATCCCACTGCTGGTCAGGCCCCCATGGACCCAGACTTTAGGCTGGTACTCATAGACTGAACCACTAAGCCCACCACACCATCAGGCTAGCTCCCACAGACTCAGTATCCAGCCATGACATGTAGACTCAGTCTCCAGGTCCACCCCAGGGCTAGGCCAGCCATAGTAGCCCCAGGCTTCAGATTGCCCCCAGCACCAGGCTGGGCCACCATGGCCCTAGGCTTCAGGCCCATCCTAGCACCAGGTCAGCCCCCACAGTCCTATTCATCAGTCCAACACCCCTGGATATAGTCTCCAGGACTGCCCAGTGCCAGGCTAGCCCCTGAAGCCTCATACTCCAGGCCTACTCCAGGCTTCAGACTAACCCACAGCTAAGTAGACCCATATAGTATTAGGTTTCATGCCAGCCTCAATGTTAGGTCAGCTCCCTGGCCTCAGGCACTATGCTGGACCCCATAAACATAGGCTTCAGGCCTGCCCAGTGCAAAGTCCCTGTGGGCCCACCATCCAGGCCAGCCCCTGTGGCTCACTGCTTCTTCAGCAAACCCATGCCAGGCCTGCCCCAGCAGACGAATGATTCAGGCCTATCCCAGTAGACCCAAGCACTGGGCCAGCCCTGACAGACCCAGACTCCATGCCAGCCCCACACTCTCTGGTTGCAAATCATCTCCACTGGCTCCAGGAACCAGGCTGGCCCCTGCACACCCAAGCTCTACAACTACTCCAGCACCAGACTAGCCTCAGGCTCAAGGCTAATCTCTGTTACCCAAGGCTTCAGCAGCATTAGGGACCAGGCCTGCCTCAGAAAACCCAGGATACATGCCTACCCCAGTAGAACCTGGTTCCAGGACAGCCCCCAGCCGAGGCTCTAGAACCACCCCTGCAGACTCAGGCTGCAGGCCAATCCCTGTAGATTCAGGCTATCTGCCCACATGAGTGGTCTCAAGTACTAGGCTCACCACAGTGCCAGGCTAGCCCTCAAGGACTCAGGCTTCCAGCTTATCCCAGGGGACCCAGATGCCAGGCCCATCCCAACACTTGGCTAGCCCCTATAGACTTAGGTACAAAGCCCACCCTAGCACCAAGTCAGCCCCTGGAACTCAGGCTTTAGGCCACCCTACAAAGATACAGTTTCCAGTTCCACCCTAATGGAATTAGATTCCAGGTTTATTCAAGTAGACTCAATCAACAGGTATACCACAATGAATCCAGACTCCAGGCTCAACCCCACCCAGCCAGGCACGAGGTCCATCCACCTGCTGACCCAGGCACTAGGCCAGCCTGCTCAAAGACTCCAACAGCAAGACTACCTGTGGACAACACCAAATGGTCTTCCCAGAATCTCTAATTGGACTGACTAGTAAAAGGCTTTTGGAGACGAAGCCAGTTTGCAAAGCTAGAATAAGCCCATACTTTTAAAAATATGCAGATACCAATGCAAAAATATCAAGAACGATCAGGGAAACATAATCCCACCAAAAGAACAAAATAAAGCTCTAGTAATCAACTCCAAAGATATAAAGATTTATAATATGCCTGACAAAGAATTCAAATTGTTTTAAGAAGGCTTAGCAAACACAAAACATACAGAGAAACAATTCATTGAAATATAAAAATGACCAAACTGAGAAATTAAAACATTTAACAGAGATTGAGATTATTAAAAAAAAAAAAAAAACAACAAAAACAGAAATTCTGGGGCTAAAAAATACAATGAATTAAATGAAAAATGCAATACAGAGTGTCAACAGCAGGCTTGATCAAGCAGAAGAAAGAATGTGAACTCCAAGGTAGGTTATTTGAAAATATACAGTAAGAGGAGAAACAATAATGAAAACAAAGGATGAGACCTCACAGGATTTATGGGATAGCATCAGTAGAGCAGAAATTAGAGTAATACGAACTAAAGAAGAAGAGAGAGAGAGAGAGGAAAAAAGGGTATAAAGCTTATTTTTAAAAAAATAGCAGAAAACTTTCCAAATCTGGGAAAAGATATAAATAGCCAGGTAAAAGAAGATCAAAAGTCTCAAATCAGATTCAATCCAAAAATGACTACACTAAGACATATAATCAAACTGTCAAAAAGCAAAGAGGGCATCCTGAAAGCAACATGAGAAAAGAGGCAAATCACATATAAGGGAAATTCAATAAGACTAGTGGTGGATTTCTCAGCAGAAACATTACAGGCCAGGAGAGAGCGGCATAGTATATTTAAAGAGTTAAAGAAAAAGAAACCTAGCAACTAAGAATAAACTTTACATAGCAAAGCTGTCCTTCAGAAATGAAAAATAAAAACTTTCTCAAACAAAACCTGAGGGAGTTGATAACCACCAGATCTGGCTTACAAGAAATGCTAAAGGGAATTTTTTAACATGAAACAAAAAGATATTAATTAGCAACATAAACACATACAAGTATTAAGCTCATTTGTAAAAGTAAGTATATGGTCAAATTCAAAATACTCTAATACTGTAGTAGCAATGTATAAATCACTTACACATTCAGTATGGAGAGTAAAATACAAACTATTAAACATAATGAGAGCTACAAATTTTTTTTCCAAAGAATCAGTATCTCACCCTGTCACCCAGCCTGGAGTGCAGTGGCATGATCATAGGACAAATCAGCTTTGAAGTCAGGCTCATGCAATCTACCTGCCTCAACCTCCCAAGTACCTAGGACTATAGGCATACATCACCACACCCAGCTAATTAAAAAAATTTTTTTTTCTTCTAGATGGAGTCTTGCTATGTTGCTAGGCTGGTCTGAAACTCCTGGCCTCAAGAAATTCTCTGAGTCTCAGGGATTACAGGCATGAGTCACCACACCTGGCCAGTTACAAGAATATTTTAAGAAACACACAATATGAAAAGAGGTAAATTGTAACATCAGAAATATATGATGTGGTAGAGGGCAAAGTAAAAGTGTAGAGTTTTTGTATGCAAAGTTAAGGTGTGATCAGCTTATAATAGCATATTATGTGGATTCAAAGCATACCACTAAAGGAAATCACTTTATCACAAAAGAAGATGGCAAGAGAGGAAGAAAGGAACAACGGATCTGTAAAAGAACCAGAAAACAATGAAGAAAATGGCAGTAGTTAATTCTTACTTATCAATAATTACCACGAATATAAATAAATTATATTCTCTAATGAAAAGATAGAGTAACTAGATGAATTTGCTTTTTAGAAAAACCAAGACCCAGCTATATGCTGCTTACAAGAGAGTCCAAAGGATTATAAATCGTTCTGCTATAAGGACACGTGCACACGAATGTTTATTGCAGCACTGTTTACAATAGCAAAGACCTGAAGCCAACCCAAATGCCCATCGATGATAGACTGGACAGGGAAAATGTGGCACATATACACCATGGAATATTATGCAGCCATCAAAAATGATGAGTTTGTGTCCTTTGT
>NW_016107691.1:973918-975240 GCF_001604975.1 Cebus imitator | reverse complement strand
ATAAGCAACTTCAGCAAAGTCTCAGGACACAAAATCAATGTGCAAAAATCACAAGCATTCCTATACACCAATAACAGACTTAAAGAGAGCCAAATCAAGAAAGAACTGCCATTCACAATTGCTACAAAGAGAATAAAATACCTAGGAATACAACTAACAAGGAACGTAAAGGACTGCTTCAAGGAGAACTACAAGCCACTGCTCAAGGTAATAAGAGAGGACACAAACAGACGGAGAAACATTCCATGTTCATGGTTAGGAAGAATCAATCTCATGAAAATGGCCATACTGCCCAAAGTAATTTATAGATTCAATGCTATCCCTATCAAGCTACCAATTACCTTCTTCACAGAACTGGAAAAAAACACCTTAAACTTCATATGGAACCAAAAGAGAGCCCGCATAGCCAAGTCAATTCTAAGTAAAAAGAACAAAGCGGGAGGCATCAGGCTACCTGACTTCAAACTATACTACAAGGCTACAGTAATCAAAACAGCATGGTACTGGTACCAAAACAGAGATATAGACCAATGGAATAGAAAAGAGGCCTCGGAGGCAATGCCACACATCTACAACCATCTGATCTTTGACAAACCTGACAAAAACAAGCAATGGGGAAAGGTTTCCCTGTTTAATAAATGGTGTTGGGAAAACTGGCTAGCTGTGTGCAGAAAGCAGAAACTGGACCCGTTCCTGACACCTTACACTAAAATTAACTCCAGATGGATTAAAGACTTAAACATAAGAGCTAACACCATAAAAACCCTAGAAGAAAACCTAGGCAAAACCATTCAGGACATAGGCATAGGCAAGGACTTAATGACTAAAACACCAAAAGCATTGGCAACGAAAGCCAAAATAGACAAATGGGATCTAATTAAACTCCAGATTTTCTGCACAGCAAAAGAAACAATCATTAGAGTGAACCAGCAGCCAACAGAATGGGAAAAAATTTTTGCAATCTACCCATCTGACAAAGGGCTAATGTCCAGAATCTACAAAGAACTAAAACAGATTTACAAGAGAAAAGCAAACAAACCCATTCAAAAGTGGGCAAAGGATATGAACAGACACTTTCCAAAAGAAGACATATATGAAGCCAACAAACATACGAAAAAATGCTCATCATCCCTGGTCATTAAGAAATGCAAATCAAAACTACATTGAGATACCATCTCACACCAGTTAGAATGGCGATCATTAAAAACTCTGGAGACAACAGATGCTGGAGAGGATGTGGAGAAATAGGAACACTTTTACACTGTTGGTGGGAGTGTAAATTAGTTCAACCATTGTGGAAGACAGTGTGGCGATTTCTCAAG
>NW_016107691.1:968241-972808 GCF_001604975.1 Cebus imitator | reverse complement strand
TTAAATAATAGGACCTTGATATATTTTATTCCATTAAAATTAAAAGGTCTTGTTGAGCAAAGGCAGTAAGTAAAGTTAAAAGACAAGATGCAGGCTGGGAAATGATATTTACAAAGCATGAGGGATTAGCACCCAGAATAACTTCCTTCAAATCAGTAACAAAAAGACTAACAACCAAATAGAATAATGAACAAATGATATGAATAGGCATTCTCAGGAGAGGAAACTCGCATGGCCAATAAACACACGGAAAGTTAATAAACCTCACTAATAAATGAGAAAATGCACATTAAAACACAGTGAGACATTATTTCATACCTATGAAATTGACAAAATATTTAAGACTGACAATACTGAAGTCTGAAGGATGTGGAACCCTCATAAACCACTTGAGGGAGTATAAAGAGGTACAACAACTTTGGAGAATAATTTGGCAATATCTAGTACAATTGAAGATGCATACCTTCTGCAACCCAGCAACACTACTTTAAGGTCAAAAACATCTCACACGCATGCACAAGATGACATCAAAGAATGATGTGTATTGGAGTACTTTTTGTAATAGTAAAAAATGAGAAGCAATCTAAGAAGTCTATCCATAAGGAAATTGACAAATACATTAAGAAATAATCATTCATAAAATGAAATATTCTACAGTTGTTAAAATGAATGGATATGTACAGCAATATAGACAAATCTCAAAAATACATGATACATACAGTATTAGACAAACTTTACAAACATTTAAACTATGACAAATACTCTTCCTAAATTCATACATGTATACAAACACATGGCTGGTAAAGGGTCATGCCAACTTAAGGGGGGTAATTCCTCTGGGGATGAAGGGAGGGAAATATCATAAGGGAAGGGCACAAAGTAAACACCAACTGGTCAATCATATCTGTATTCTTAATAGGTTGGAAACAAATACAGAAAATATTAATGTTTGGTAAATCTATATGGTGGGCATAACTGTCCAGTAGTTCTCCCTTAACTGCAGTTTTGCTTTCCACAGTTTCAGTTATTTGTGGTCAAGCAGAACCTGGGAAAATTAAATGGAAAATTCCAGAAATAAATAATTCCTAGGTTTTAAATTGTGCACCATTCTGAGGAGCACAATGGAATCTCACTCATTCCACACTATTTCATCTGAGGCATTGATGATTTATCCCTTCATTCAGAGTAGCTGTGCTGTATACACTACCCACCCATTAGTTGCTTAGTAGACCTCTCAGCTATCAGATCAATAGAATACAAGAAGAAGGCTGAGTACGGTGCATGAGATATTATGAGAGAAAAAGAGAGAGAGGTAGGAAGAGAAGGACCATATTAATATAACTTATTACAGTATATTGTTATAGTTCTACTTTATTATTGGTTATTGTTGTTAATCTCTTACTGCACCTAATTTATATATTAAGCTTTATCATAGGTACGTATAGAAAAAAATATATAGCATTATATAAGGTTCAGTACCATCCATGGTTTTAGGCTTCCACTGGGAGTCTTGGAACATATCCCTTGCAGATAAGGAGGACTACTGTATAACATGTTTTCTCTATATTTAAAATTTTTCATAGTATGTTTTATGAAAGAATAGAGAAGTGTGTTTCCTTTACAACTATCTATGGTCACACTCAAAAACTAAAGTTAACCATGTGGTAGACATTATGTCAGCTCTGAACCCTGTTTTGTCAGCTATCAGCTTATACAGTACAAACAGAGAGACAGAGTTGGGCTTTGGTGCCCTTTTTGTAAATAAATAAAGTCCCACAAAGAGATAAGCATATGTAATTACACATTATAGTCGTTCACCATATGTATTGTCAAGTGCATACCAGTATCACATTTAAAACCATTTATTTTGTGTGCCTCAGAAGTGCTAGCATCTGCAGACATTAGCTCCATATTCGAGCCAGTGAAATGAGTTACCATGGCCTTCTGTTAATTATACACAACATTCTCTACTTTCCTTGTGAAGAGTGCTGTGCTTGGCCTGGGTCCAGACATTAATTTGGAGGGTAAACTGTTTTTAGGTTGAAGAAGAAACAAGGCAGTGGTTCGTTGCTTTGTAAATGGTGTAGGAAAATTCTTAAATGTGAACAAGAAATAGTTCAAACATGTAAAACTGAAAGCTCATTAGTAGCTAGAGCTCAGTGAAGGAAGAAAATCCTAGAAAGTTTGGAAAGGAAATGACTTTAATTTTAGAAAGTGATTTATATGGTCTTCAAATGGTTTATAAATAAATGGTCATTATTCAAATCACATAGACCAGTGGTTTCTGAGTCTATGTTAATATCAGGAAATTAAACTCACTTGTTGGGACTTATATAGATAAAACAGCCTGTGTGTTGATGGATAGAACTTTACTAAATAGAGTAATTAACCCAGCCAAAAATGCAGAAACTCATTAAAAGAATCTAAATTCACGTTACGTGCAAATACACAATTATGTGCAGTTGGGATAACCAAAATAAACAACACTCAGAACCATAAGAAGGCTCTAAAAAACATTCAAGATTGAGAACTTGACTTTTAGGACTTAGAAAACTAATCAACAAGCAAAACCAGTTCATGCTAGGCCAGGGTTATTCAGGGACATAGCCAACAATCCACAAGGTTTAAAAAGCCGTAGTTCCTCCAAGTTTAGGCAGAGGCACAGCTACCTACAAATGGGTTGATATCTAAGTATGGACAGACATACACAAAATACTATACTATACAACTCTGCAGTGATTCTGCCCCCTCTGACTGGAATGCTTTTCCCCCTCCTCTTTGCTAGGTTGCAATTACTCATTCTCTAAAAGCCTCAACACGAACGTCACTTTTGTTGGTCACATTTCTACCTTTACTACCCTCTACATCTCAGGTTCTGCTAGGTACTCTACTACACTCTGACAATCCCCCATTACAGTACTTAAACTTTAAATAGTCTGTTGTCTTCCTTATTTGGCCATAAGTTCATGAGCCAAGAGTCATTCCTGTCTTGATTATTATATTTTTCCCCCAGCACATTACAGCACCTGGCATATAGTAGAACTTGATAAATATCCGTTGACTATCTTAATGAATCAATAAATGGATGCATAGATAGCCAGATATAAGTATATTAATGTCCATCCGATTCTACACAGTTCAAAGTAACCATTTTTTTAAAAAAGCTATTGAGAAAAAATGTTTGATAACATGAGGGTGTATGTGTGCATGTCTCTTTAAGTTTGATGATGATGGTGAAGTGTGCATGTGTTTGTGGGTAAGGAAGGGGTTTTCTAAATACACAAATGCTGGTATACATAAATAATTCCTGAAGAGTCATAATTCCTCAGATTTACGTATTTATGCTCAAACTGTTTTCATCCATGTTTCATTTATTCTTACAACCTGCAAGCAAAAGAGATAAGGACAGATATTATCATTGTCATTTTTCCGAAGAGGAAATGGATTGAGAAGTGAAGTGAACTTGCTCAACTGCAAATGGTATCCCAATATCCGAGTTGATGCTCCAGCCACTAGACTGGTGTAATCTGGTAAGATCACAATTATTATCACAATATTTTTAGAACAAGAAAAATAGATATGAGCAAATATCTTAGGCAGAAAGCCCATAATTCATACTGAGTAATCTGCTTTGTGGGCTCTAGTAAAGGTAATTTAGCTTCTGGGTTCAAATTACTTACTTAACTAGCACATACAAGGGGAAATTAGGGCTACAATAGAAGTTTACTTTTAGTTTTCAGTTGATAAAATTTTTCATCAATATTAGTCACTCAACAGAAGGAATGAACAGACCAGTAAGATGAAACACATTTAACAAGAAAGACCAAGATTTTAGCTACGATAATTAAATGTAATATTTTTCTTAAATGAAATTGATAAGAAAACAAAAACTTTTGGTCTGATTTATCTTTGTAATTAATACCACAGGGAAAGTAACACTGAGATTAAAACATCTATATTCATTGAGCTCTTTTTTAGCCCTATGTGATCCATTTTCACTAATGTTACACGAAAGTATTTAAATAAGCGGTTCTCCCCCATATTTCCTTTCTGTAAAAAAAAAAAAAAAAAAAAAAATCAGTTCAACTCAGTAGGATATTTTCAAATCCAGGAAGCAAAATAGGTGCTTCTCCCAAAGCAGTTCTGAGGGTCACTAATAAATGAAATTATATTACATTTTTCAGCCTCATATGATGCCTTTTCATCAAGGAGCTCAAGGATTTCCCAGGAATGGCCAATGCCCTGGAGCTTGATCAGTAGAATTAAGCTGTGAATGGTGTCTTTGTCCGGAAGTGAACAGCAATGGTGACCTTCCTAGACTGAGAACTGAGCAGATCAGGCGTATGATTGTCTCTGGTGCTATTAACCCACTACCACTGGCACGGTACTCAACTCAAAAGGAAGATTTCACTGTTAAAAGAAATCCATGTGTTTACTATAACATATAACAAATGTACACTCCTTTATTTGGCCCTTCTAGCCTCACCCCATCTTCAATGTACCAGGTGATCCTTCTTTTATTTTCAGATCCTTCTCTTTGATGGGCTACTTGTTGCTCTTCTGTGCT
>NW_016107691.1:952346-968201 GCF_001604975.1 Cebus imitator | reverse complement strand
TAAGAACAAGTCACCTATTCCTCAATAGCTGGCATAAGAAGTCATATATTAGGGCAGGATACTATATCACCAATAACTACTGTTATTAAATGTTCATTACATGCTAAGCCCTATACTATCAGGTATTTTACAGGCACTATCTCATTTGATTCTCCCCACAAACTATCAGATAAACATTACTGGTATCCTCATTTTACAAAAGAGGAATTTGAATATGAACTGGTTAATTTATGTACCCTAGGTCCCACAGCTAAGTAAATGGCAGACTCAGGATTCAGACCAAGGTTCATCTGGTTCCATCTATATTCTATGCCACACTATCAAAATGAGATGCTCTAAATAGGGTGTTAGGGGTATGCATGCCTGTAAGCATAAGGAATTCCAAACTTTCAGACATTTTATGACCCAAGAGATGATACAGAACTTTGGGTAATAATAATGGCTAACAGTTTTTGAGGGTATAGTACACGCCAGGCACTCTTCTAGGAGCTTTACACACATTGACTCATTCAATCCTTACAACAGCCCTCTTAAGGTATATGCTATTATGATGCTCATGGCAATGATGAAACAACTCTGGCATCAAAAGGTGAAATGACAGCTGGGCATGGTGGCCCATGCCTGTAGTCCCAGCACTTTGGGAGGCCGAGGCGGGTGGATCACTTGAGGTCAGGAGTTTGAGACCAGCCTGGCCAACATGGTGAAACCCCGTCTCTATGAAAAATACAAAAATTAGCTGGATGAGGTGGCGCATGCCTGCAATCCTAGCTACTCAGGAGGCTGAGGCAGGAGAATCGCTTGAACCCAGGAGGTGGAGGTTGAGGTGAGCCAAGATTGCGCCATTGCACTCCAGCCTGGGCAACAAGAATGATAATCTGTCTCAAAAAAAAAAAAATTAGCCTGGCATCGTGGCACATGCCTGTAATCCCAGCTACTTGGGAGGCTGAGGCAGGAGAATTGCTTGAACCCGGGAGGCGGAGGTTGCAATGAGCCAAGATTGCGCCATTGCACTCCAGTTGGGTGACAAGAGCAAAACTCCGTCTCAAAAAAAAAAAAAGGTGAAACAACTTAAGATTGCACAACTTGGAAGTGGTTGAGCTAGAATACAAATTTAAGCAATCTAGCTTCAAAGTCTACATATTTAACGAAAACATTTTATTAATGAGAAATTGGTTAAGATCAAGAATTGTCACAAGAGGAAAAAGAAAATAATCACAGAGTTTTAGAGCTGAGAAGAACATTAAAGATTATTTAATCCAACCTTCTTATGTTCATAATAAGAAAAGAGACGCAGAGCAAGGTTAAGCAACTTGCCTAAGGTTACATGGCTTGTAAGTAGCTGAGCTTGCATCACAGTCCAGGCCTTCTGACCCCTAGTCATGTGCCCATTCCAGTATACCATGTAATACTCTCCCTGATGCACTCATGTAACAAAATGTGAGTTGAATTCAATTAAATTGCCTTTCTGGATCTGACCCTGAGCTACTAAACTTGACTGGGGAAAAAACACACAGCTGAACAGATGGGCTTCATGCTCATTTAAAGGATTCATGATCACAAACCTCAACTGAGCACTCATCTCTGCCCAACAATGCTATTTCTGTATTAAACTTGCTTTCCCACTCTTTAAAGTGACTATATCTTCATTGCTGTCCTCAATCCTCCCATATTTTCTTTCCCCCACTCCACTCCACTCCACTTCCTGCCATTAATTAATGATCTTGCCTCATACTTCATGAAGAAAAAGCTATCAGAAGTAGCTCTTTCATCTTCCTACCAACAAATCTGCAAACCTGTGTACATCTCTATCTATATTCTCTTTTGTGTTGTTAAAATGGAACAAATGTCGCTAAATCCCATCCTTTCCTGCTGCTTAGACTGCAGATGTTCCTTTTTCTTCTGCATCATCATCTCCCTCTTTCTACTGGAAGTTGGCCTTGGCTCCTAGTCTTTCAACATTCCGTGTATTCCAACCATCAGTTAAATCTTATATTTTGATTATAATTCTAAAATACATCTTGAATCTGTTCATTTTTCATCACCATTGCTAATATCATCCAAGTCACCATGTTCTCTTATCTAGACTCCTGCAGTAAATAAATAGCCTTCTAATTGTCTGTGTCATGCTTCCACTCTTGCCCATCTTTAACTCATTCTCTGCTGAGCAGCTATCTCTAGTCCATTTTCTGTTGCTACACCAGAAGAACACACACTGGGCAATGTATAAAGAAAAGAAGTTATTTGGCTTATGGTTCTGAAGGATGGGAAGTCTAAGATTGAGTGGCTACATCTGGCAAGGACCTACATGCTACATCATAACATGGCTGAAGGGCAGAAGGGCAAGTGAGCATGTGAAACAGAAGAAATGGGGGCCAAACTTTTATCTTTTTATCAGGAGTCCACTCCTGCAATAACTAATCTAGTCTTGTGGCACTAACTCATTCATAAAGACAGAGCCCTCATGACATAATCACTCTTACAGGTCCCATCTCCCAATACTGTTAACATTGGCAATTAAATTTCAACATGAGTTTTGGAGGAAACAGTCAAACTACAGTTGTAGTCAAAGTAGTCTTTACAAAAAGTGTAAAACAACTCATTATCACTCCTGTGCTTAAAATCTTTCTATGAATTCTCACTGCTTTTAGAATAAAAATCCAAACTTGTTTGGACCTATTAGCCCCATATGAGGAGGCCCCTGTTTACCTCTCTCAACTTCATCTCATGCTACGTTCTCTTTCATTCAACTATGCTGGCCTTCCCTCTGTTTCTGCAATACAACCAGTAATTTCTTGCCTCAGGGACCTGTGCTTGCTGTTCCTCAGGCTCTTTGCATGACATGTACCTCCACAATTATCATGTCTCAGCCTGAAATTCACTTTCTCATAAACATTTTTTCTATGATATCAGAGTAGGCCCTCTTATATTTTTCCTCATCCATAGCTATCTTAACACTTTGTATAGTCAATAAGTATTTTATGCATATATTATGTATTTCCATGTTTATTTGTTGTAAAGTTCAATAAGGGCAGAGACCTTTGTATATATTTTTTTCACTTTTGTTTTTACAATATCTAGCAGAATATCTGATACCAAGAAGGTTCTCAATAAATTTTTACTGAACTAAAAAGTGAATTCCTGGATTGCACTGGATAATATCTGGGATAACACTATTTAATAAGGATACTCTAAGCAGGGGAAAATAATCCTGACTTCTTTAGGAAAAGAATCTGGTTGTTTTCATCCAGGTTTCATAAGGACATCCCAAACCTTTTGCCAACCTTTAATCAGCAGGTTCTGATCTCCTTTTGTGGTAACCTCTGTCTGAATTTAAAAAAAAAAACTACAGAATTAACCCAGATGATGGACAGGACTCTGAAGATGATAGCCGTTTAAGACTCTCTTGTCAAATATACTTCCTCTCACCATACATGCTTGGACAGAAAGAGAGACGTATTTTACTTGGTTGTTTTTTCCTCAAGCCATTTATTCCTCTGCTAAGTAGTTTATCGATTCTTCAACATCAATTTAGAGCTGGAGTTTACAACACTCCCATCAGAAATCTTATAGTGCTCAAAATAAATCACTTGCCCAAACAATACCATGTCAGTTGTTAAAGAAGTAACTCTGGAAAACAAATGTACCTAAAGGTAGATACTAAATATAGATATTCCCTTACACACACACACACACACACACACACACACACACACACACACACGCATGCGTGCACGCGCACACAAACCACTTGGGAACTGACATTTCTAAGAATGAAAAGCAAAAATAAAACAGAAAAAAATCTATAACATACAAAAAATTCAGTAGTGTGGCAGTCTAATATGAAAAATGTTAAAATTCACTACAGCCTACACCTCCCACTGATGTTCCACAATAGTTATTTTAAACAGGAAGCACAAGGTTGCCAAATGTTCTTGTTCTACATTTCCTGTACTAGTTTCACATCCTACACATCTAGCCCTAGTATTAAAAATATTGTCCATGATATTTTGCTTCCTGGCTTTGAGAGCAGAAGCCTCCCAGGCCGGCCTATAAATCTTTAGGGACTCAAATTCCAACAATCATCCTCTAGAAAGCACGTCTGCCTTCACACAACACCCCCTTTTAGCGAAATGTTGGTTATGCTCAAATGCTTTGGGATTAGGTGTTAGGAAGTCTTGAATTACATACCTAAATATAAACTCCCTAACTGGTGGGCCAGAGAAACACAAGAAAGACACATATGTTTTAATAATGTCATCTCAAGTATAAGCATTCATGTGTAATGACACATACACATAGAAAACTGAATTTTCTTTTCACCCTAGAAGGAAAGCAGGTGCTAAACTTCCTTAAGTCTCAGCATTGTAAATTTATAATAACTGCTTTACATGTTGATTTGGAGTTGCAACTCATCTAAAACACATAGGGGATTTTCCAAAGTGCACAGGAATTTAGGCACACATGAAATTGCAATTACTTTCCATTCCTTTTCTTCAATTTCCCCATAATTTCTCTTTCTGATATATCGCTGTCTTCTTTGGGGGACTATGGAAAGGGGCCCAACACAACAGGTAGTCTTTCAAACTATGAGACCAGACTGGGTCGTTTCATTCAGCAAATATTTATTGAGTGCTTGCTAGGTGCCAGGCACTGTTCTAGAAGCTGGGATAACGAGCCCATACAGAGGTTACACAGGTTCAAATGAGCTTAAGAGAGTAACAAGGAGGAAAGAATTTCTGATGTATGAGGCTGTTCTTTTGTTTTAAATCAAGCAACGGTGCAGCAACTGCCATAGGCTGTCAGTAGCGGGTGAAATGTCAAATAGGGAGTCTTGTTTTGGGGGATGCCTGACTTTAGCTTCCCTTCTAATGCCAGCATAGTATATCTAAGGATTTAAGGAAAGGATATCTGAAAAATGAAGGCAATTTTGCTGCCAACTAAGACGAATGGAATGCTCTCTAAAGGCAGCCCCCAAACCATGCTTGACCTGAGCCCAGGTTTCCACTGTTAACTTTGATTTACATCTGTTTACGGTCCTTCTTTACCTTTCACGCCTCATCACTCCAAAGCAGCAATTAGAGGCAGTTCAGGGAAACGAATTAACTTTATTTCACAGGAGGAAACCTCAAAGTAAATGTCTATCATTTATTCATTCAAAAAATGTTCATTGAGCACCTACCATGAGCCAGAAATTGCTCTTGGTGCTGGAGATACATTAACATTAGTAAAAAAAAAACCAGACAATAAGCCCTCATCTCATGGAGCTTACATTTTAAATGGAGGTTGCTAAGTTACAGGCAATTTTGTAATAACCACATTACTTAGTACTGGTTTAAGTGATTAAACAATCTCTTCTTGTTCCTCCATTCTCTAGCTTCCACTATACAGCCCAACCTTTTAGCCCATGTCTTGTTGCTTTTGAAGTTTCTAGACCACTCCTAGACATAACCTTTATATTCTCTTTCAACTGACTCTCTTCTTCTCAGATACTCAGGCACATCCCCTTTAGCTGGGGTTAGCCTTAATGAATGGTGCTCTCCTTACAATGGTACCCCATCTCTTTCAGATCCTGTTGAGGGCTCTGGTTTCTGGTCTTGGGTATTTACAAATTCTTGTTTTTCTTACTACTCTTTAACCTTTACTTCCTGCTTACTTTGTTCTGCTTCTTTTTTTTTTTTTTTCCCTGATAAACATTTTTCAACCATGTTGAGAAAGGAGGATAGCTGGGAATATAAAAGAGCAGGATCCAATATTAAGAAATCTATTTGTTTTTTTCTTTTTAATCTCAATTGTCAAAGATGATTTGAAAAAGAAAGCTTCTGGGGCCAGGTACTGTGTCTTCATAGGACTCTGATCTCATATATACATTGTTGCTTCCTGCAGAATTTCTGCAAGCTGTTCTTTAAAATAATTATGCTGTGTGTTTCTGGGTTCTTATGGGATTTTAACATTTTGAAACTGCAGGGGCAAATAGGAAAATCTTTAAATGTGATTACTTGGTAGTCAAATAAAATGTTATAAGAAATTTCTCCATTTTCTGAAACAGAAAACAAGTTGAAAATACATCAGTCCAAAGGGTAATTTTATGAAAAAGATAAGCACCTAGGAACAGAGGCTTATAATGAAAGTGTCTCCTCCACCATAGAGAAACACTAATATAATTCAATATAGTTTATAAAACCATCCCTGCCAATCAAAATATAGAAAAGACAATTTCCTGTTTGTGGAAATAGATGTGATACTGAACAGAACCAAATCAGGCTGCAATTAACTTAGAAAAAAAAAAAAAAACGGATACACTAGACTCTAGCTAAAAGAATTTTGTTGCATTACAACACATTTGCATGCTAGCTTAATAAAATTAAGTTTTCCAAGGGAATTCTCATTCTGGGGAGGAGAGGTGGGAGGGGAAACTGAATGAGCTATATAGAAAAAAGTTAAATAGTAAAAATAGCTACCATTCACAGAGAGTTTACTATGCACAAGACAGTTTCTTTACATGCATTTTTTTATTTCCGTCTCATTATAGTTTTAACAGGTGAGTACTCTTATTGTCTCAATTTTACAGATGAGGCAACTGAGGCTTAGAGATTGAGTTAGATGTATAAATTCATATCAGTAGTAAGGGGTAGAATTCAGATCTATGTCTGCTATTAACTACTAGGCTGTGTTGCCACCAATAGAATACATAACACACATATCTGTCTATCTAAGATTTATTTACATGTAATATGTAGGTATGTTTATGATTGGTAAATTCTACATGAATTAGCTAGGCAGAAAGTAGCATAACATTAGAAAAAACACTTGATTAGGAGTCCCGAGGTCTGTGTCTGTACTCTAGGCTCTGATACTAACTAGTTGTATGGCTTCAGGTGAGTAATTTAATACCTCTGGGCCTCAGTTTCCCCATGTATAAAACAAGGATACCAAGCAGAAGCTTCCATAACATCCTCTTTAGCTCTACCATTCTGTCACTATACTGAAATAAGTTATGTGACATAAATTACCATGAATGTTTTGCCTTTGGGGATAACTTACACCGAAAGCAACTCAAGGAATAAATTCTGCTAAAAAGCACACCCTTGACACAGCAGATCTGCTAGAAAGAGGGAGATGAGTTCAAAAGGAGAACCCTTCTGTGATAGCAAATGGAGTTGCCAACATAGTCTTTGAACTCTCCTTCACCATCAGCCAACTAGAGGCTTCAGTTAATCTTCACTAAAAATGACAGTCTGCAAGTATTTTGGACTTCCAGGTCGAGGCTAAGTTGGCAAGAACTAAATGGAGAAAAAACCATTTTACAGGGTCACTGCTAAGCCCAGAATCATGGGATTTCTGAAGAAACTGTATATGGGTGACTAAATCAAAGGGCTCAGTTAGGTCAATAAAAATGCTTCTAATAATATAAGCCTCAGACATTGTTTCTGAAATATCACTGGTGCTTTAAGTAAACTTGAATTGAGAGAAAGGCTAGCTATGAAACTTAACTAGACCACTGTTAGAGAATTCCCTTCTCTAGGGACTGAGCATCTGGGAAAAATGTCACGTAACCTTGGAAAGACACATGAAATTGCAATCAATGTAGGCAGACTCTGATTTTTGATCCTTTGTACAATGCACAATACCAAGTTGATCAGTGAGTCTCTGGAAAGAATGAACACATTCAAAGACTCAATTGGCCTTCTACAGGAGGTTTTAGGCAGTCTGAGGAGCAACTGATTGAAGAAGAGTCTTAAGCTTTTATATTTGCATTTCTCCAGAGCAGTTCTTGGCTAGCTTCTTTTTGCTCCACTGCCTTCCCAGGTGACTACCCGCTGTTATCTCTGACATAGGAAGTAGTGATAAGCCACATTCCTAGCCACCTTTCCAACGCTCTCAAGAGGCACTGTGCAAAAGAGGTTAATGATAGTGTCTTCTCACTTTTACTACTGACAGTGATGGAATTCCTAGAGAGCTCATTTTTCTCATGAAATATTTTATTTTATAAAGGTACCCAAAGAAAGGCAAAGAAACATTGAGGGAGAGGGAGAAAAAAGTAAGCTATTTAGCTATATCTGTCAGTTATTTTCATCATGGCATGGTACTTTGTGTTTTTAAATTTCATGAAACCTTTTATCCTCTAGGTGAGCATTTTATATGAACCCACAGATGACTTCTTTAATAGATCAATATTAGAAATACAAAGGTATCTGAATGAATAGATAACTGACGTTATCACAGGGTTGGAAAGGGAAGAAGCATATGGTAGGCTAATGCAAGGAATTATTAAGATAAAATTGAAAGTGTTGGAATTTGAAAGTGGGGACTACATTCATTTGGATTATAAAGTATTACAACTGGAAATCAGAACCTTAAAGACTAATTAATTTTCATTAATGGATTTCTTTTGACCTTGCCCAGTGGTTTCTAAATTGGTTCTTACAATAGACCCTTGGAATGGCTTCTCTCCATTTGTTGGCCCAGTGCATTAACTTATACTTCTCTTGTGCCAACAGCTCATCTACAGTAACAGAAGTGAAGCCTTTCTACTATGAGAAGAAAGGCTTCTTTCTACTGCACATCTCTACTCTGATGTGCAGAGCCGAGATCACACCATTGCACTCCGGCCTGGGGAACAAGAGTAAAACTGTGTCTCAAAAAAAAAAAAAAAAAGAAGAAGATAACACCTACTGTACAGGGTGGCTGTGAGAATAAAAGAGATAATATATGCAAAGTGCCTGGCACACAAGAGGTATTTAAAAATATGTCAGTGCCCAGCTGTGTGTGATGGCTCACACCTGTAATCCCAGCACTTTGGGAGGCCAAGGTGGGTGGATCACTTGAGGTCAGGAGTTCAAGACAAGCCTGGCCAACATGGTGAAACCCCGTCTCTACTAAAAATGTAAAAATTAGCCGGGCATGGTGGCACACGCCTGTAGTCTCAGCTACTCAGGAGGCTGAGGCAGGAGAATCGCTTGAACCTGGGAGGTGGAGGTTGCAGTGAGCCAAGATCACACCACAGCACTCCAGCCTAGATGACAGAGCAAGACTGTGTCTCAAAAAAAAAAAAAAAAAAAAAAGGCAGTTCCCTTCCCCTTCTCCATTCCTAAGTCTTTTCTTTTTTAGGCACTAAAAGCCCCAATATCTAACCTTCCTTTACATAATAGGGTTTTCCAGCTCCTGGCCATCTTTATTTCATTCTAGTCTGTCAAATGTCTTTCTTAATTGGTAGTTCCCAGCACGATGGAAAGCATGATTTCAGGTATGGCCCAAGTATGCCATGCAGAGTAGACGGTCCCTTAACCTTGGGAAGATAAAGCTCAACTCAAGGCACATGTGGTCAAGGTAGAGGTCACATATAGTCTCTTGTCACTATGATTATTTTTGTTCATTGATTTCCTTTCTTCCTGGCCCATAGGCTAATGAGTGATCAATTCCATCAAAACTTCAAGTTACTTACTCAATCAGAGCAGTTACACTGGCCTGCTCCTGTAGCTCTTTCCTAGGACTCTGCTTTCTTAACAGGTTGGCTTACATACACAATGTAGTGAATCAAATTCCTGCCACATATACTAAGGGGCATTGCTGCCAAAGTGTCTCTTGCAATCCATTTTATGTGGTTGCTTTCCAAGGCAACTTATTGAATTAAAAAGATAATAAATGTAATCTTGTTGGTTAGTACTGATTAAGCACCTCAAGGCATATAGAGAGGTAGAGATCATGCTTTGAAAGTATAAGACTGGAGTTCAGTTTTTACCTTTCTGATTTTCTGGAGGCTGTGAAGAATACTAAGAAGATCATTAACTGCGTCAAGGAACTTGAGATCAAGCCCTATCTATGTTGCTAACCTAGTGTATGAACCTGGATCAGTCATTTAACCTATTTGGATCATGGTTTCCTCATTCATAAAATAAGGGTGTTGGACTACTTAAATTTTAATATCTCTTCTGGTTCCGATAATATATAGTTATATTCTGTAGCCTTATAGTTAAGGTATTATATTTTTCCCACACCGTACTTACTTGCTTTTTAAATCAGATTGTTGCTGAGAAATAGCCCAGGCAAAATGGGAATTTTAAACAACTTTTATAACCTTAATAGAGAACTGAAACGGTTTAACATGTCTCTGCCTAACCTCTTGCTTAAATAATTTTTAAATGGTTAATTAAATTATGCTTTACAAAGATTATCATTATATACCCAAGCTGAAGGAGCAAGTTCAACATTTACAATTGAGTTACAACAGAGAGTTGCATTGAGCAAGACCATTTATAATGTATTAACTATAAGAAATGGAACCTGAACTTTAATAGACACTATACTCCTCACAGCTCAAGACCTAGTAATACGTTGTAAGAAAGTCTGAGAACATATATTACCCATGACGTTAGATCAGCAATCATACAATAAGTATGTTTAAAATTTTTGTTATTAATTTAAATCTTAATATAGTCATCAAAACTTCTGTCAGGTAATGCGATCTTTGCCTCTAATGCAATGTGAAACTATTGGTTTATGAGAGAATTTCAATGCATGGGCTGACATTTTGGATAGGCTCTACTCTTTTACAATCCTCTAAGAAAACAGTCTATTAAAACCCTTGGCCAGGCATGGTGGCTCATGCCTGTAATCCCAGCACTTTGAAAGGCCAAGGCATGTGGATTGCTTGAGTCTAGGGGTTCAAGACTAGCCTGGGTAACATGGCGAAAACTTGTCTCTACAAAAAATACAAAAATCAGTCAGGCATGGCAGTGTATCCCTGTGGTCTCGGCTACTTGGAAGGCTGAGGTGGAAGGATTGCTTAAGCCCAGGAGGTCAAGGCTGTGGTGAGCCGTGATCACACCACTGCACTCTAGCCTGGGTGACAGAGCAAGACCCCATCAAAAAATAAACAAACAAAAAACCTCTTACTTTGCTCAATGAGACCTACAGATACACTGACCAACTGAAATCTTAAGAATCAGCATTGCTGGTTATTCTCATTAATAAAAACTGCTCTATAAAACAGTGACAGAATCTGTGTCTTTTTGGCTTCTAAATGACCTTACTGAGTCATGGGCCACGAATTCTGGATTCTGACAGTGGCATCACAGGATTGTTTTATAGAAGAACATGGTCTGTTCCCTCTATGAGTATGCTCTTGAATGTTAGGAATATTTAGTAAAACACACAAACACACACATGCACACATTTGTGGGGTGGCAGTTACTGTATTATTTTGCAGAGTGTATTCTATTTGCTATCATCTATTTCTCTAATGGACTAAAAAGGCAGCAAATATGAAAATAAGAAAAACACAAAGAAGCCCCATTTTTCTACATTCTGGCATTCTTCAGTTAGATTCATGCAGTGCCTAAAAGATAACGCAAAATAGTGGAGCAGGGGAAACCTTGGATTACCACAGCATCATTTATACTAATATTTCCAAAGGTCAGAAGAATTTAGGACCAGGCTCACTTCCCACCTTTAATTCACTCCAACATGGCAATTGCTTCCATGATGACATGATTTCCCAATAATCCTTTACATGGCTAGAGAGGAATGAACAGCAGAATTTCCAAAGCCTGTTATTACTCTGCTTTCCCCAGGAGGGATCCTTGCTGTTGTCCCTCAACTGTGACTCTACACAGCAGATGGTAAGAAAAGAGGACTAAAGTTTAAATTAACAACCATCAACAACCAACATTAAGCCTCCCTTTGAAACAACAAGAACTGTGAAATCTGAGTCTACATTTCTGCTGAAGGGCAACAAAGCAAGGCCTTTTAAAGGAGACAGCATTTACTGTCTTTTTTTTTTTTTTAACATAAATACACCAAGCAAGAATACATCAAGCAGAAGATAATAGTGCATCACTAATTCAGTAATTGTCACAGGACTCTTTCCTTCTCCTCAATTAAACAGTTAACAGGGAGCTGGGATTCACACAAAAAAGAAATTCGCTCCTCCTCCCCTCTTTTCCAATTTGATTTATGCATAGCCCCTGGAGACGCAAATTAATGTCTTCATAGACCAAAAGCCCCAGCTGTTTTGGAAAATCTATGATAAAGCTTAACTAAGGTTCACACATGCAAATATAAAGCCCCCATAATTACTAAGCTGGGTATTACAAAGCTGGCTCCTCAACCAAGGGTCTAAAGCCAGCCGTATTGCCATGCTCATCCCCGGACAGGCTGGCCTGAATACACCTATAGTGCTAATTTAGTACTGCCTGAGGCATTGTGGATTCTGGGTAGATAGACACTTTAAGCAAAGCTGAGGAAGAGATACAGAACTACAGGGATTTAAAACCACAATTCATCATTTATTAATATCACACAGAAGCAATGAAAATATGCGAGACTTCATTTCTTATGTAGCTGATTCCTTTGGTTTATTTATTCTTTTTATGACAAGAAATCAAAAAATGAGATGATTAATTCAAAGAAAATACCAAAAGAAACTCTTAATGCCCTATCCATCCTTAAATGAACCAAAGACACCCCCCTCAGCTACCATACCCCCTTGAAAGCACGAGGCCTGAACTTATTGTTCCACTCCTCTCCTCTCACCCACTCCTTAATCACTGCATTCTGAATTCTGTCCACAGTATTTTACCACAACAACCCTTCCAAAGGTCACTGATATTCTTTGTTGCTAAAGCCAATGATCACTTTTCAGTCTTTATCTTACTCTTTCTCTTTGCAGCAATAAACTCTGCTGATTATTCCTGCTTTATTGAAACTCTCTTCCCTTGCCTTCTGTGATACCCCCTAACTCTGGGGTTTATCTTTCTCAGTTTGTTTCATGAACATCTCCTTTAGCCATTTCTTAAATGCCAGTGTTTTCTAGTGTTCCATCTTTATGCCTAATTTATTCTTACTCTAAAATCAGGGATTCTTAAACTGTACATCATGTCGGTTCATGGATATACTTCAAGAAATCTGTGGACCTTCCTAAAATTGTATGCAGAATAGTATATGTAAATTTTACAGGAAGAGGGTCTATAGTTTTCAGATTTCTAAAGGAGTTTTAGGCAAAATAAAATCAAGGGCAACTAATCTCAGATTAGCTCTAGGTGGCCCCACAACTTCAAATCATATCTCTACATAGGCTGATAACTTTCAAATCTATATTTCCAATCCAGATTGTTCTCAGTGTGGGCATCCCATTAATACATTTACTCAACAATCCTGATCTTGAAGTCAGTAAATGGCTCACATCCACCTAGCTGCCCAAGCCAGAAACCATTCTCCATATCCAGCAACCGAGCCCTATGGGCTCTAAGTCCTATCTCACATGTGAACCTTCTCTCAATACCAAACATAATCATCTCAGTCCAGGAAGATTATTGCAACAACTTTCTCACATGTCTTCCTGCCTCCAACCAACTCTCAATTGGTTGCAGAGTAATCCCTGTAAAAGACAAATATGATCATGTCACTCACTCCCTGACCTAAAAACTTTTCGGTGACTTCTTTATTGTTCTTAGACTGCAGAACTTCAAACTTCCTGGCAAGGTAAAAAAGGTCCTTTATGACTTGGTTCCTGCATAACTCTACAGTCTCATCCATATTCTATAGCTCAACAACCCCTTTAACATCACCCCTACCCTGGCCCAATCCTTGACTACTTTATACTCTCTAGTCATACAAAACTATTTTCAGTTCTTGCCTCAAAGATTTACATATACTTTAACATCACATTAGGCTGGAACACCTGTACCACTTTGGCCTGGGAAACTTCTGCCAGAAAGCTATCTCTAGCCACCAAAAGAGGGTTAGGAGGTGCCTCATATATGTTTTGATAGCACCCTACATGTGTAATCACATTATCTTTCTGTATGTGATTCTCTATTTCTCTGCTTCTCTATTTCCCACTATAGTGAATAAACTATAAGCTTCTTGTGGTCAGAGACCATTTGGTGTCCTTGGCACTTAGCACAGTGTCTGTACATCATAGTTGGTCAATAAATATATGTTGATAAACTGAATGAATTAATGGGAAGAAAGAATTTCCAGAATTTTGACCCAGTACTTTTAATCCCCACAATCTTTGCCTTCAGCCTGGTATAGGAAACAAAACAGTGGACTCCAGAGAGGTCAGTTACCTTAGATATTAATTCTATGAGCCTCACTTTCCTCACTGTGTAACTAGGAAAAAGTTATCTACAATCCCTTATGGCTTGGCAATTCTATAATTTGCTGCTTCCTTAACATGTCTATTTCTCATCTCCCAAACCTCGCTTGGTCCTTCTACCCCCTTTCCTATTTCCCCCTCACCTGTCGTGCAGATGGCACTGTGATGATCTGGTTGAGGCATTTGGAGACTGGTTGGGTAACGGCCACAATACTTTGTGCATGTATTACGTGCATGAGAGAGAGAGAGAGAGAGAAAGAGGGAAAGAGAAAGAGGTGGGGAGGGAAGGAAGAGATACTGAGGCAATTATACTTCCCTTCCCATTTCCATCCTTTGTAAAGAATATAGTTGGTCTTAGAGGTCCAATTTCAAGATGTTCATGATGTTAAATTGTTACATGACAACAAAATTCCTAAAATTGTTTAAGATCACTCAGAACAGGAAAACAAAATAAGAAAAAAGTTAAGGAGAACCAAATAGACACAGATTATCTTGAAAAAGCTGAATCCCAGTAACTTCACATGGTTTGCTGGAATAAGGCTTACTAAACATTGAAAAGAAAGGGAGACATCTTATTTGAAAGGAAATACAGCCTACACTTCCCTGGTCAAGAGAGGTGGAGTAACTGTGGTTCCAGAAGCATTTGAAGTTACTGCAAAGCTATGGAAACATGTAACAATAATAACCAGCACTAAGAATATAACAATGCAAGGACCAATTGTCTAATGGTCCCTGGAGGAGGAACCAGATGGTGTAAAAGACCAATTCTCATCTCTTAATTTCTTTGATTGATAAGGAAGGATACACTTCCATTTAGTTCTCATAAAGAGTGACCCCTTTTCTCCTCTGTGGACAAAATTGATGTACTATCACTTTTGCTTCCAGATATTAAACTCGTATTTAATGATATGTGTGCTTGGTAATGCATGTGTGCAAAAACTTTCACTGACAAAAATGGTCCTACATGCATCTATTTACCTTTCAGTTGCAGCACACAAATGCAGCAGGGAAGTGGGGAATTTAAACTCCACAGCAGGCGGCCAATGTGTTTTTCCATAAACTAGTCTACATATCATGGTAAGAATAGAAGCAAGGAAAGTCCCAGATGCATTCTTTCCCATAAAGAGGCAAATGACACCAAAGGACACAATAGTAAGGAAGAAAATCAAAGGCTAAAATGAGATTCCTTTTCAAAACAAATCAAAAAAACCATTATCCTTGCCAATATTGAAGATGGGTTAGGCTCTTTCAGTGCAAAGAGCGTCTTCTTTCACTTGTAAATAAAACCACTAGTATTTTTTAACATGGTTAGATAGATGTCATTTCACTTCAGAAGTGGTTATGCTTTGGTAATGGATAGAGTTAGTATATCATGTAAAAGGTTAAGAAGCAAAACAACAATATTTAAAATAAGTAGTAATGTATAGAAAAAAAAGAAAACTTTTACAATGTGCATTGTGCTTGCTGTCTTGAATACCATAAAACTTTGATAGAAAAATACATATGTGTGGGGGGTGATCCAAGATGGCCGTTTAGGAACAGCTCAGGATCGCAGCTCCCAGTGAAAGTGCAGAGGGTGAGTGGACGCCGTGTTTTTATTGCCCACAGACTAGGAAATTCCTTGGCAGAGGTGCTCCACGGTCACCAGCGCGGCTGTTTCGGCCAGCGCGGCTGTGCCGCCAGCGCCGGCCAGCGCCGCTGCTTTGCCCCGCGCGGCTGCTTTGTCGGCGCCCCGGAGCCGCGGTTCTCCGTACAAA
>NW_016107691.1:944725-946426 GCF_001604975.1 Cebus imitator | reverse complement strand
GAATTCCTGCTATATCTCACTTATAAATATATAAATATACAATTATATTTTGAAATAGTATAACATATGACAGCCAGGCAGAGATCAGGGGTCAGGAAAGTTCACCTGAGTCATTAGACTAATGAAGTAGGAAGAAACCACAAGAGACTATGGAAGATCAGGTTGAGAAATCAGGGTCTAACAAACGGGTCAGTCTTTGAAATTAAAAACTTTATATACAGAGTATAGCATGTGCCCTACTATTCCAATCTATAAACCAGAGAAGTAGGAGTGCTTATGTGTATTATAGAAGCATTCCACATGGCAATCTTTTACAATGCCAAACTAACATTGTACGTGTAAAATTTGTTTCTACAAATATGGAATTTATATGTTCGGTTTATTAGAAACATATTTTTGGTACAAAATGAGGTATCCATGTACCACCAAGCTTCACGTGGATTTGCTTTTGATTTTTCTTTTTCTTTTAATTTGAATTTTAGCATGCTGTCTCCTTAAAGCTTAGAATACCTGTACTGTGGGAAATAGGCAGAGTGAGAAAATCCATACTTCATAACCAGAAAGCTGAAACTATGTCCAACTAGTCCCTATTGAGGAAGTAGAGATTTTCTCACAAAAGTGAATGAGAAAACATTCTTGAAACATTTTAAAGGCCTAAGGTCAAATTAAGGAGGCTGTAATAAATGAGAAGTAGGAAGTCCCCGTAAATCTCCTGAAAAGGTTGAACTGTATTATTTATATTTGTAACAAAATGTGTTTTCACATTTGTGTTAAAGATGAATCTCAGGGATGAGGTAAGCACTGAGGTCTAGTTTAATGGAGGATAAGGTTTTTTTTTTTTTTTTTTTTTTTTTTTTTTTTTACAGTATATCTAAGTATTGGTGAGACATACTTAAGACCTATGAATAAATAAATATAAATAGCATCGTTTTAAGGAACTCGTGAGACTGTCCTTGGTTGTCTATGTATATTAATATATAAGCATAATTTCTAGTTGTGCTACTGGTGGCTTCTATCTGTACACGATATTTTTAGAAAAATGTCCCAAGTTTGTATAAAAATATATGATTCTACTGCATAGAGCACCTAGTTATTAATTTCATTTGTGATTGATGTTGCCTTGAATCCAATTGTAAAAAATAATTAACCTGATATGGTAGCAGAGTGGTATCTATTAGGTGACCTTGAAGAAAAAAAGGCCAGAAGGCAAAGGATCCATAGAAAAATCAGGACTAAAACCCAGACAGTTGTCTATTCTTCTGTCTAACCCAGACACACACCGTAAAGAAGAATCTATGTACATCAACAATATAAAACTTTCACTTAGTAACAGAACAAATTTAAATCAGCTGTTGTAAAACTAATATCTGCACTCCTAAGGTGAATGGTTATAGTCAATTGATGTTTGTTGACTAACTATGATACACACGAACTATTGGTATACATTATATAATGTTCAAGGATTCTATTGTGTAAAAGATGAAAGTCACTCTAAGTATGTAAATCCTAGCTCCGGTAAAATTCTAGGCTAGAAGATTAGCTTTCAATCTGATAACTTCAGATAAGTTTTAGTTACAGTCTCATGACCACAAATCATCTGATAACCCCACTTTCAAAGCTCTTTAAAAATAGCTTGGTCCGCTGGGCGTGGTGGCTCACGCCCGTAAGCCCAGCACTTTGGGAGGCTGAGGCGGGTGGATC
>NW_016107691.1:937522-943674 GCF_001604975.1 Cebus imitator | reverse complement strand
AAAAACAACAACAACAACAAAAACAAAACTGCAATCCTAAATGATCGATCCTTGAAGTAATATAAGGTAATCTGGACTTAAGAAGATGTCCAACTGAAAAACAGTAAGCAGGCAACAGGCTAGGCAAAGGAAAAGGGAACCAGCTAAGCCCAAAGAACTAGGGAAGCTACCATAGTCAGAAACTGAAAGCACTAGTTAAAATGAAACTCACATCTATAGAGATGCAGTGAGAAGGATAAATCAACTAATGGCTCAATAATACTTTTAAAGCCATCAGTCAAACAAAAAACCCAACTGAACTTTCTAAAACATTTTTCATATAACTTATATTTCACAGTTATTTATTTTCTTAATCTTAACAATAAACAACTGTTGTTACATAATTAAACATACAAGAGAAAGGCATTTAAGTGGCAGCTTAAGCTAGTTAGTTAAGTTAGTTAAGCCGTAAGTTAGAACTGCCTATATATATTCTAGCTTTCACACCCAGTCCGTCCCAAGGAGTGCAGACAGAGACTAAAGGCAAGAAAGATATTTGAAAGGATGGTGGGGTGGAGGCGAGACTATGAGAACAGAATAAAAGGATTAGAGTGCTTTAATCTGGAAAGATTAAACAATCAATCAAGGATAACCACCACTGTACAACCATCACAATTAAGCACTTACTGTGTGACAGTCACTTTGCTTAGTGCCAAGATATTGAATTATGTCCAAGAAGAGATGAAGTGTTGTCAAAGTGGATTTTAACATTCTTTCTTTCAGTTATGCTCTCTATGTGTCAAGCACTGTGCTGGTCATGCAACAGTTGTGAACCAGGAAACAGCAGAATGTCATGGAAAGAACTCCAGATTGGAAATTAGAAGATTTAGGTTTTAGTTCTCGGAGCATTATTAACTACATGTATGACTTTCAACAAATCACTCAAACTTTTTTTTTTTTTGAGATGGAATCTCGCTCTGTCACCCAGCCTAGAGTGCAGTGGTACTATATTGGCTTATTGCAACCTCCGCCTCGTGGGTTCGTGCAATTCTCCTGTCTCAGCCTCCTAAGTAGCTGGGACTACAGGCATGTGCCACCATGCCCGGCGAATTTTTTGTATTTTTAGTAGAGACAGCATTTTACCATGTTAGCCAGGACGGTCTTGATCTCCTGACTTTGTGATCTGCATGCCTCGGCCTCCCAAAGTGCTGGGTTTACAGGCGTGAGCCACCATGCCCAGCCCACTCAACCATTTTAGACCTATCTTATGATAGAGATGTTGGACCAGTCAATGGATGCCAATATTATTTTTTAGCAGCGAACCCTTTCTTCAAAAGACATCTTACAGGAATATCCTACCCATAAAAGAGCTGAAAGTAGAAATCTTATGCTTGAAGCACAGTAAAGATCATAAAAAGCTCATAAGTTTTCTGCTGGGCCTCTCCTTTTCTCCCTGAAGCAGCCTTAAATGTATCTGTACAGATGCCTTCACGGATCCTGTGAACAGTTTGAAAATCTATGTGCTAAATCATCTTTACCATTCCTTCTTGATCTAATATCCTATGACTGTGAAATTTTCCTCACCTACATTTTCAAAAGTCTTTGTTCAATTCAGGCCAACTTGTTGAATGTCTAGCGTCATAGAAAACACAAGATAGGATTTCTACCATTGAAGAGCTCACCATCTTATTGGGGAAAACAAAATAAATAAAATGGGAATGCACTTTAGGGGAAGGAGGGCTTTAAGGAGCAGGACACCATCAAGGTCCCATTGGAATAGAAAATCCACTTCTGTATGTTTTTTAATGGGCGTATCATCAGTGCCTGGGACAACAGGCATTCAAATAAATATTGAATAAATAAATGAATGAATGGATTGATGCATGGATGAAGTTATTATTACTCATGCTCACTTTCTATATTTTATAGAATTTTTTTCTTAGATGTACAGGGTTTAAAAGAAAAGCCACCAAGTTTCCCCATTATTCATTCTATTATTTACTACCCACAATTACTTATAAATGGTGATATCAGAATAAAAACAAAGCAAAAAAGTACATCCATTAAGTTAGCATCCTCCTTGAATCACAGAATAAAGACAAAATTCTACCCAACCATATGAAATAAAATTTTGTGGGAGCAAATCATTAGACCGAATTTCGCTTTGCCAGGAAATTTTTCTTTCAACGAACATGTTTTATATATTTACATTCACATGCTGCAGCAAGTCTCCAAAGTAGGTAAATCAAGTTAAAAACGAGGGCTATTTTCTTTGCTCCCTACTCTACTAGCAGTGAGAAGAAAGCAGGGAGGTCAAGAAGGCAGTAGCTGCTTTTTTTTTCTCTCCCAAAACTTAATTTCCATCCAATAAGATATGTTTTGTCTTTTTGGACTCAAAGTCAGTCAGCAGGCACTTAAGTAAAATTAAGAACAACTTCACCAATGGCAGATAATTTGATGGAGAGCTTATTGGAGACAGTTCATTTGAGTAAAAGCTTTGCCTGTTTAAGAAACAATATAATTTCTGAAGGAAATCTTTCTGGAAAGGGCCAGGTGGCTCTATAATTTTATGGCTCAGGTGATATCAGTTATCCAGGACAAGTGTCATACATGACTAATGTTCTCAAACCTGAATTGTATTTCCCCAGAAAGCTATTACATTTAAAAGGACATTAAGGTGAATTTAAATCCCAGTTTTGTTTTAGCCTAGCCCTAATTTTTATTATGGTATACTATATACTACTCCTTTTTTGAATATGTCTTATAAATGGAAATATATATATATATATATATATATATACATACATATATATATATATATATTTTTTTTTTTTTTGAGACAGGGTCTTGCTCTGTCACCCAGACTGGAGTACTGTGGCATGATCATGGCTCACTGCAACCTCTGCCTCCTGTATTCAAGCAATTCTCCTACCTCAGCCTCCCTAGTAGCTGGGTCTACAGGTGCAAGGCACCATGTCTAGCTACTTTTAAAAATTTTTTGTGGAGATGAGGTTTCGCCATGTTGCCCAGGCTGGTATAAATGGATGTATTTTTATAAACATCCTAGGAGGGTGTAAAAGAGTTTTCTTTTTTCAATCTATGGTACCTGATACCTGAATTGCTTAAAGAGATATTAAACTAATAGATGAAATGAGAAATATCTTATCCCTTTCTAGTCTTCCTCCAAGGTACGATGACATCTTAGGGAAAAGGTTGCATCCTTTTCTCTGCTTTGACAAATGTAGAGAGCCCAGTCAGTGTGGGGCTCCACAGATAGCTACAACAAAAGTCATACTGAGGAGAATAATATGGCAGGATTCTGACCACACAGAATGACATCACTGCTCTCTTCTATTCATTTTAGCTATTCCCCTGTAAAATCTGGATTCAATTCAATGTCTTGAGTTTCATTTGGAAGATCTACATTTGGAATTGATCCAATTAGTTCAGGGACCACATGAGTTTTAATGTACCTGGGGCATCTGGCCAAACTGTCACTTGCTTCTATAATCTAAGCAAAATGTGGAAATTTATAGTCAAGACTTTTCCAATTTGAATTTACCACCTTCTCATCAGAAGGCTGAAACTGCTGTTTTTAGAAAGACCTTGGCCCTATCCTAAATTATTTTTATAGGACAAGAAATGTGGCTTAGATGAGAAAATAAGAGAACAAGTAAAGAAAGAAAATAGAAGTTACTCTCTTCCTTTCACACATTTTGGTCCAAGTTTGGTGTATATATCTAATCTAATGTTATTGTCTAGTAGCATATGAGTTGGTTAAAATTCTTTACACTAAGTACCCAGAATTTTCTATTCTTTCTTCTCTCTTCCACCAAAATCTCTTGTGAAGTATTTATTCATTCAGTTGGCCAAAATACTTATTTAGAGCCTACTATATGCCATGACTTTTCTAGGCAATGGGAATACAAAAGTGAAAAAACACAGCCCTTGCCCTTATAGAGCTTTTACACTTTCAGAGGGGAGAGACAATGAACAAATCCATAGATATAAAATAGATAGTGATTAGTCATATGAAAAATAAAATATCCCATAGTGTTAAGTGATATAACGAAAATAAGCAGGGAAAATATATCCAGGATTGTCATAAAGGCCATTCTGAAGAGGTGAAATTTAAGCATGGCTTTAAATGAGGACTTGTCTTGATTTTTCTTTGTATTCAAAGGAAACCCAGGAGGTCACTAAAATTACTGTGTTCTGAGTTTGAAGTAAAAACAGTCACGGAGTTGAGGCATTTGAGAAATACCATCAAGATATTTAAGGATGTCATAATCAAGCTGAAGATCATCTACTAATGTCAACAAACTGACTGAAAGGATGAAAAATGGCTGAGAGGGGACATAATTGAAATATACCATTTTAATGACCATTATGAACATTATGAATGGGAGATCTTAATAGGACAATGTCTTTAAAATGGTAAATTACAACAATAAAAAGCATATCTGTTTTTAGTTCCAAGACAAAATAGTCACACACCTCTCTATTTCTCCCATTAAGTACAGCTAAAAACTTGGACATTATAAATAAGACAAACATAAGAACAATTTCAAAAGTGGAGAAAAGAAGGTAGACTTACTAGGAACTTTGAGACCCAGGGAATGACAAAGTGGTGAATTCCCTGGGTATTTTCTTACTGTATATATCCTAGACTAGGTATTGGGAAAACCAGCAACCTAGAAATGCCAATGGACAGAGGGTAAAAAAAAAGCTTCAAGAAAGCCAGCTCTCTCTAGACAACCAAGAAGGAGCAGTATAGCAAGACAGAAAACTCTTAGACAATAGAAAGAGTAACCCTAACCTCATCACTATGAGCAAGCACTGAGTGAGGAAACTGGACTTCTACCTTCTCCAGGATCTAATGTGGTATCTCAATCAATCTACTGGGGTGGTGTATCAAAGAAGGCCAAGTCGACAGCTGGGTTTTTTAATCCCCAATCAGCATCCCCAATGTCAGTGAAGACCATGTGGTAGGCAGGAATCAAGTGCTCCTTTCTATATCAACCAGGGTGATGTCAGCAAAGGCCTAAAGGGGGTTTCGACTTCCACTCCCAATCAGCAGTAATGAGGTTCCCCCACCCCCATTTCCTGGAGTTTCAATGGAGGCTCAGTGGAGAGTCTGTATTTCTACTTCCACATGGCAGTAATAAGGTAATGACCACTTCCCCTGCCAGTATAATGTCGGAAGAAACCAAGTAAAACAAAAGATTTAAATAGACCCAGAGCCTCATTATATAATACCCACAATGTCAAGAATTAAATAAAAATCACTTATATCAAAAACCAGGGAAATATCAATTTAACAGAGGACACTAACACCAAAATGACATATATGTTGAAATTATCTGACAAGTTTTTTAAAACAGCTGTTATAAAAATGCTTGAATGAGCAATTATGAACATACTTAAATTTAAAATAGAAAGTTTCAATAAAGTAATAAAAGATGTAAAAAAATGAAAAAATAACACTAAAATATAATAAACAAAAATTTAAAAATCACTGGATGGGCTCAATAGTAGAATAGAGATGACAAAGGAAAGAATCAGTGGACTTGAATATACAACAATGGAAATTACCTCATACGAAAAATATAAAGAAAATAGAGTGAAAAATAATAAACAGAACCTCAAGGACCTGTAGCACAATAACAAAATATCTAACATTTGTATGACTGAATTCTCAGAACAAGAGGAGAAGAATGGGTATTCAAAGAAACCATGAGTAAAAATTTCATAAATTTTGACAAAGACATAAACCTACAGAATTTGAAAGCTGAACTAACCCCAAATAGGACACACACACACAAATCTGTACCAATGCACATAATTAAACTACTGAAAACTAAGGACAATGAAAAAATATTGAAAGCAGCAAGAGAGAAACAACACATTTACCTATAGGAAAAAAACAATCAGAATGATAGGAGATATATAAGAATAATCATACATGATGTCCAATTGGGGTTTATTACAGGGATGCAAGGCTGGATCAATATTCAAAAACCAATCAGTGGAATTCACCACATTAACAGGATAAAGAAGAAAAATAACATTATTATATTAATTGATACAGAAAAGCATTTTAAAAATTCAGCAGTGATTGTTTCTTTTGCTGTGCAGAAGCTGTGGAGTTTGATTAGGTCCCATTTGTCTAT
>NW_016107691.1:926795-935067 GCF_001604975.1 Cebus imitator | reverse complement strand
AGCTCACTGCAACCTCCGCCTCCCAAGATCAAGCAATTCTCCTGCGTCACCCTCTGAGTAGCTGGGATTACAGGTGTGAGCCACCACACCTGGCTAATTTTTGTATTTTTAGTAAAGATGATATTTTGTCATGTTGGCCAGGCTGGTCTTGAACTCCTAACCTCAGGTGATCCACCCACCTCGGTCTCCCAAAGTGCTGGGATTACAGGTGTGAGCCAGTGTGTCCAGCTTCTCCCCAACTTTTTAATATTGGATTAACCCAGGCCTCAGTTCTTAGAGCTCTTCTCTGTCTTCACTCCGTTGGATTTAAATACTATGTATGTGCTCCCACATGCATAGCTCTAGTCCAGACCTTTCCTCTGTGCTTCACGTTTGTATGCTCACCTAACTGCTTGACATGTTCATTTATATGTCTAATAAGCATCTCAAACCATCATGTCTAAAACTGAACTCTTACATGACAAGCTAATTCCACCAACAGTCTTCCCCATCTCAATAAATGTCACCTCTTTCCTCAGAAGAAAAAACTTGGGTTCATCTTCGACTTCCCCCTCTCACACACCATATCTAATCTATCAGCATATCCTGTTTGTTGTATCCTTATAATATATCCTGAATCTAACCACTTCTTTCTATTGAACAGTTTTCACCCTGCTTCCATCTACCACCATCTCTTGCTTAGATTACTGAAGCAGGTTCCTATATGGTCTCCCTGCTTCCACCTTGTTCATACACTTGTAATCTCTTTTCAAGATAGCCACAGCTTCTGCACAGTGAAGGAAACAATAAAATAAAACGGCAACCTACAGCATGGGAGAAAATATTTACAAACCATATATTTGATAAAAGGTTATTATCACATATAAATAAGGAACTCCTACAATGCAATACCAAAAACAACAACAACAACAAACAAAACAAAGCAAAACACCGCAGCTTGATTAAATAAGTGAGCAAAGTACCTAAACAGACTGCTATACGAATGACCAGGAGGTGTAAGAAAAGGTACCCAACATCACTAATCATCAGAGAAATGTAAATCAAAAGCACAATGAGATATCTCCTCACACCTGTTTGGGTGTCCATTTATCAAAACAACAATAAAAACAAAAGATAAATGTTGGCAAGGATGTGGAAAAATGCAACTCTGGTACACCGTACACTGTTAGTGAAAATGCACATTGGTGAGGCCATTATCAAACACAGTACAGAGGTTCCTCAAAAAAATAAAAATATAACTACCATATGATCCAGTAATCCCACTTCTGGATATAAATCCAAAGGATCTAAAATCATTATCTTGAAGAGATATCTACACTACCATGTTCACTGCAGCATAATTCAAAATTGCCAAGAAACCTAAATGTCCAACTACAGATGAATGGGAAAAGGTAGTATACACACACACACACACACACACACACACACACACACCCCTCACTATAGAACAATTATCCAGCCTTAAAAAGAAGAAAATTCTGGCATCTGCAATAACATGGATGAACCTGGAGAATGTCAAGCTAAGTGAAATAATGAAATAAGCCAGGCACAGAAGGAAAAATACTACATGATACTATACGATGAATCTAACGTAGTCAAACTCATAGAAGCAGAAAGTAGAACACCAGGGTTTCCAGGGCCTGAGAGAAAAGTGAAATGGGAAGGTATTAGTCAAAGGGTACAAAGTTTTGGTTACACCGGATGAGTAAGGCCTACATCTATTGTACAGCATAGTGCCTATAAGTTAACAATACTGTATTGTATATTTTAAAAGTTGCTAAGGGGATAGATCTTATGTTAAGTGTTCTTGTCACACACACAAATAATAATAAATAAGAGTGTAGGAGAAAAGTTTTGGAGGTGATGGATAGGTTTGTGATATAGATTGAGGTGATGATTTCATGGTATATACTTACCTCCAAACTTATCAAGTTGTACACATTAAACATGTACAGCTTTTCATATGTCAATCACATACCAATAAAGTGGTTTAAACACAAAAAGAGAGTAGCCAGCATAATCCTTTCAAAAGCCACATTATTTTACTCTTCTGCTCAAAACCCTGCAAGGACTCATCATTTTATTCAAAGTAAAAGCCAAGGTATTTACAATGGCATTTACAAGGTAAATTACAATGGCAATTACAAGGTATTTACTTAGGACCCTACAAGATCTGCTCCCTCCCTCTGTTATGCCCTTGCGAATTAATCTCCTAGTACTCCACTCGTTCAGTCACTCTGCTCTAGTCACACTAGCTGTTTGAATGCCAGTGCCTTGAACAATCCACTCTCTTGACTGAAGGTCTTTATGCTGGTTCTTTTCTCTGCTTGAATGCTCTTCTCCAAGATAGCTACTCTCCTCCAAACTCCTCCAAATAATTGCTTAAATGTCCTTTCTCAATGAGATTTCACTGAGCATCCCATTTAAAATTGCAACCTTGTTTCCCATCAATGCTTTCAATTCTCCTAAACCTGCTCTATTTCTTCCCTATCACTAACTGCCTATATATGTATAGACACATATATACAAACATACATAATCACTTATCACCTTTCAGCTATATATAATCATTTAAGACTCTGTGTATGTGTGTGAGAGGGGTTGGTGTATGTGGGTGTGCATGTAACATTTGCCTATCTCCCGCTTTCAGAACCCAAGAAATTGGGAAGGGATGTTTTTTGTTCTCAGATATATTTCTAGCACCTAAAATAATACTTGGCACATGGTAGGAACTCAATAAGTATTTGATAAATAAATGAATGACTATGAAACAGAATCTATGGTGGATGAGAAAACAGGGAGCAGCCACCTTAGTAAAACCTTAAGAAGAATAAGGGAATTTGAGAACAAAAGCCTATTTGAAAAGAATAACTGAGGGGCACAGGGAAGGCTAATCACAGCTTCCTTCTTATTCTGACCAATTCCTGAGCTACAGAGAATACAAAAGTGGTTTATGTCTGTAAAGCAATTGTCTACAATTCCTAGTAGGACACAAAAGGCTGAGCAAGGTATACCTCCTATTGCAAGGTATACAGCAATACACCCTCTCCCATAACCTCTAAGCCAAGATACTATGAAAACTCACCCCTACCCCACATAGAAACACATTTGGTTTGCCTCTTATAAAGCTTAGGCTAAAATGAAATTTAGGGATGGTCTACAGGTTTTAATTATGCATGTTTTCTCATTCTCCTTAACAAAAATAAGATTTATACATCCAATGTCTAATCTGAACATGGACTCAGAATGTTAAAGCTAGGTGGGACCTCAGACATCAACTAATCCAAACTCTTCCTTTTTCACTTATTAGTTTCCTTTTTGAACACAACTATGTCTGTCTTTTCAAATAAGAAATGACTGTTTCAGAAGTGTATCCCTTTTGAAATGTACATACACAAATACACTCCTTTTAAATATTATACATATCTTCTCCTTCCTCTGTTTCAAATAGGCCTCTTGTGTTGTTATGACGAATAAAGCACTTTTCTCTCTTGCCTTAATCCTTTCTTACTCTCTGTAGACAAGACAGGGTTATATTTTTTATTTTCTGTAAATGAGATATGGTTTATGAATCTTAACGAATACCTATAATTTCTGGATTTAGATAGAACAACCTAGACCTCATGAAACTAATTTAGTTAAAAATTGAATTTAAAGATCTGCTGCAAGACAGCATTGTTCTGCTTCCTATTAAATTACCTTTCTATGAAAATGCATATTCTTAAAATTTCAGTTACTAAAGTGTAATAGAAGTAAAGGTAAGAGGAAATATGAACTATGAGATAATCTATAATACCTGTTTTTAAAATTCAATTTATTACCAGTTTAGTCTACTTTTTTTCTATTTCTGTCTCCAAATACGCACTAAAAACCATATGTAGGGGCTACATTTAACTGTAGTTAGTATCTTATTTCATATTAACTTACATAAATTGAATAATAGTATTGAAATTTAAGTGGGGTTGCTAATGTGAAACATTTTTTTCTGTCTTTCTGCATGGTTTGTAATTGTAAGACTCACCTGAAGATCAAATATCTCTTCATGTTAACCTCTTTTTCTCATTTCGCTTTTCAGTTTCTTCTCAGACTGTGTTTCAGTAAACACGTCTTTAAAAATTATATATATGTGTGTGTGTGTGTGTGTGTGTGTGTGTATTTACATATAATTACAATCATATATGTGATTACATATATATAATTTAATATATATCGGATATCATTTCTGAGATCACATTATAAAATGACTCTGGCTTCTGTCTTGGGCAGTCTTTCCTGAATCACTCTCTCTAGCGTAGCCACTGATATTTCATGAGTTAGCCCTATGGAGAAGCTTGTGTGGGAAGGAACTGAAGTCTCCCAAGAATCACACAAATTAGCTTGAAAGTCAATCCTCTCCCCAATTCAGTCAAACTTTCAGATTCAACTACAGGCTCAGCTGCAGCTTAACTGCAAGCTCACAAGAGATCATAAAGCAGGGGCATTCAGCTAAACCATTTCTAGATTCCGGACACGCAAAAACGGTAAGCTAATGCTTGCTGCTTTAATGTGCTAAGTTTGAGGGTAATTTGTTACAGGGCAGTTGATAACTAATACAAAGTCTAAGCTCAAAACACAGTTATCGCTGTGTAAGTAGTTTATGAGGGAATCCATAGTTTTCTCCAGTAAAGTCACCTATTTTCCTCTTGTATCCATTATGGCTACTCATGCCAAAACTGAAATAAACAAATCTACTTTAACAACAAAATTGGACATAATCTTCTGGCCAAGCATGATGGATCACACCTGTAATCCCAGCACTTTGGGAGGCAAAGTGGGTGGATCGCTTGAGGCCAGGAGTTTGAGACCAGCCTGGCCAACACAGTGAAACCCCATTTCTACTAAAATGCAAAACAAATCTAGGCATAGTGGCATGTGTCTATAATCCCAGTACATGGGAGGTTGAAGCACGAGAATTGCTTGAACCTGGGAGGCAGAGACTGCAATGAGCCGAGATCACACCACTGCACCCCAGCCTGGGTGACAGAGCAAGACTCTACCTTTAAAAACAACAACAAAAATTGGACATGGACTTTTGAACCTAACGAATACACTGGTCTTCTGAAAAACTTGCAACTAAAATTTATGAGCCAATACCAAAATAAGTTTAAACAATAATCAGATTTCTTAATGACTATGATTATAACTATTTAAATTCTAAAGTAGTTATTCATTTTGAGGCCAATACTGTTTGCACCATACATCACTAGCAAAAGAATATATCCAATTCAGATGAAGAGCAAAAACTAAAGACTAGAAGGTAAGGCTACCAGCAGGGTTTTGGTCTGTAGAATTATGCAAACGGACATATATCATTTACCTCCCTCTGACTGTCTCATATGTGAGTCAGCAAGGCTGAACGATCCACCTCCATTTTCACCGTGCATTTCAACAACACTGTTCTGGCTTCCAATACAGTGCCTGATAAGCAAATCATAGAGGGAATCAATATGTTTACAGACGTTTGTATCTGAAGATGTTGCTCATTAGTTATTTTTCTTCAATATGCTTATAAGTTTTGCACAAAACTTTCATCATCACTAGCCAATTATACTTATTTATTGATTCACTACCTACTATGTGCCAAGTACAATTCTAGGCACTTAGGAAATATCATTGAGTAAAATATACAGAGATCATTTAAAAGAGCTTTCACAGAGCTTACATTATACATTAAATCTTCTGTTCTCTGTGGAATCTGACATGGCTGATTTACATCTCCTTCTTGAAACTATGTCTTCCATTGGCTTCTGCAGTCTGATATGATTCTGTTCTAATAGTATCCAATTGTTTTTTCAGCCTTCTTCAAGGGCTCCTCCTATCATATCCTAATAGCCATAGATGCTAAGATTTGGCTCCTGAGCTCCTGCTTTATATAACTGATTGCTCAGAAAACTGATTCATTTCCTAAAACCCAATGATCGCCTTTCTATATGTGGCCTTTCAATTTTATATTTCTCATTCAACTCCATATATAGTGACTCCCTATGCATACATATTTCTATTATGTAATCTCACACTTTCAACAAACAAGTTAATAACTTAGTCATCATCAACTACTTAAAATAGATTTCCCTATATTCTTTCATTTTCTGTCAATGCTATCACCATTCTCTCAGTCATCTAGTCTCAATATCAGTCCTCTTTTCCTAATCAATCAACTCCTATTCATTATACCATTATAATATCTCTCATATCCATTATTTGCATTCCACTACCACAACTAGTTCCTCACCACTTCATATATGGATAACACTGTGCTAATTGATTTCTAGTCTTTCTGTTTCCCATCTCTCATTCACACTACTTCTAGGTTAATTTCCATCACTTACATCATGTCGTCATCGTGAATCATGAACATTTAATAGCTTCCCGTTGCCAATAAAATCTAAATCCCTCATCTTGACAGTTAAGGTTCTCCATAACCTGGCTTTAATTTATTTATCCAACTAATCTCTTGCTATTCACCAGTGCAAACTATTTACTCCAGTTGGAATGGTTTCCTTACTGTTTCTAAAGCACAGGATCCTTATGTCGGCCACTAGGATTTTGCTCACACTGGTCATCATGCTTGGAAAGCTTGGCAAACATCCTGTTCACTTTTTTGTTCTACAAAATCCTATATATGCTGAAGTCTCTCTTTCTAACAAATCCCTTACAACTTTTGTCCACATTCTATGTTTTTAGAAACTTGGTTAGTATCTACTATCTATGTCACTCAATTCAGCAATCAGTCATATTTTCCATACTTTGCTTTTTCATTATCTTGGCTTTCTTATATTTAGTAGAATTCTAGGCTACTTAACAGTAAGATAAGTTTCTTCATTTGTTGATTTCACTTTTTTTCAGTAGTCTACTGCAGCAGTTATGAAACTCTTTGCTATTGGAACCCCTTTATACTTTTGAAAAATATTGAGGACCCCTAAGAGCCTTCAGTTTTTGTAGGTTATATTCATTAATATTTACTATATTATAAATAATAACTACGACTTGTAAAGTAGTTATTCATGTAACTATAACAACAATAAATCAAACACATGTCAACAAAAATGACACGTTTATAAAAACAACTACTTTCCAAAAACAAAGTAAAATCAATGAGAATGACGGCACTGTTTTATAATTTTGCAAATATATTTTATGGATGACTGCATATCAGAAGACAAGTGGAATCAACTCTTTGTGATATGTTTTTGGTTAAAATATATGAAGAAAATCTAGACTCATGTAAATATGAGTATTTGTTAGATATTTACTCATGTAAATATCTAAAAAATGGAAGAACATTTGAATAGTCTTTTCAGATAACTGTAGATATTATTCTTTGATACTACACCAAAATTTGACAGTGGCAGTTTCTTTAGTGTAATGGGAAATCAGAATCTATATTAATGAACTTTTGGGGCTTTGTTATATTAAAACCACTGCTCAGTCTTGTACTTTAAATGGATTTTTCCCCAGGCATGATTTTACAAAATTATGCATTGATCATTTGACAAATATTGAGTTATACAAATCTTCCAAATTGTTACACATTTCATTACACAATATTCTAAAAATCACATTAGTTAACATCATGACTGGCCTCATCATAGAAGTGTATTAGTATTGGTAAACTCTCAAGCTCATGGTGGCAGATACATGTTCCAAAATTCTAATTCAGTTTTAACATTGGCGAGAAATACCAGTTGCTTTCCTTAAAGTCACAGGTTCACTTTGCTTTTTAGAAAATTGCTGCCAAGAATAAATTCCTGAACACTTGCACCCTCCCAAGCCTAAACCAGGAAGAAGCTGAAACCCTGAATAGACCAATAACAAGGGCTGAAGTTGAGGCAGCAATTAATAGCCTACCAACCAAAAATAGCCCAGGTCCAGATGGGTTCACAGCCAAATTCTACCAGATGTACAAAGAGGAGCTGGTACCATTCCTTCTGAAACTATTCCAAACAATACAAAAAGAGGGACTCCTTCCCAAATCATTGTATGAAACCAACATCATCCTGATACCAAGACACGGCAGAGACTCAACAAAAAGAAAACTTCAGGCCAATATCCATGATGAACATAGATGCAAAAATTTTCAATAAAATACTGGCAAACCGATTGCAACAGCACATCAAAAAGCTTATCCATCACGATCAAGTAGGCTTTATCCCGGGGATGCAAGGCTGGTTCAACATATGCAAGTCTATAAACGTAATTCACCACATAAACAGAACCAAAGACAAAAACCACA
>NW_016107691.1:896511-926574 GCF_001604975.1 Cebus imitator | reverse complement strand
ATGAGGGTGACTTGACATTGAAAGACCCCATCGTCTCAGCCCCAAATCTCCTGAAACTGATAAGCAAGTTCAGCAAAGTCTCAGAATACAAAATCAATGTGCAAAAATCACAAGCATTCCTATACACCAATAACAGACTTAAAGAGAGCCAAATCAAGAATGAACTCCCATTCACAATTGCCACAAAGAGAAGAAAATACCCAGGAATACAAGAATCAAAGGATGTAAAGGACCTCTTCAAGGAGAACTACGAACCACTGCTCAACAAAATAAGAGAGGACACAAATAGATGGAAAAATATTCCATGCTCATGGTTAGGAAGAATCAATACTGTGAAAATGGCCATACTGCCCATAGTAATTTATAGATTCGATGCTATCCCTATCAAGCTACCTATGACCCTCTTCACAGAACTGGAAAAAACCACCTTAAATTTCATGTGGAACCAAAAGAGAGCCTGCATAGCTAAGACAATCCTAAGCAAAAAGAACAAAGCGGGAGGCATCATGCTACCTGACTTCAAACTATACAAGGCTACAGTAATCAAAACAGCATGGTACTGGTACCAAAACAGAGATATAGACCAATGGAACAGAACAGAGGTCTCGGAGGCAACACTACATATCTACAATGATCCGATCTTTGGAAACCTGACAAAAACAAGTATTGGGGAAAGGATTCCCTGTTTAATAAATGGTGTTGGGATAACTGGCTAGCCATGTGCAGAAAGCAGAAACTGGACCCCTTCCTGACACCTTACACTAAAATTAACTCCAGATGGATTAAAGACTTAAACATAAGACCTAACACCATAAAAACCCTAGAAGAAAACCTAGGAAAAATCATTCAGGACATAGGCATAGGCAAGGACTTCATGAATAAAACACCAAAAGCCTTGGCAATGAAAGCCAAAATAGACAAATGGGACCTAATTAAACTCCAGAGCTTGTGCACAGTAAAAGAAACAATCATTAGAGTGAACCGGCAACCAACAGAATGGGAAAAAAATTTTGCAAGCTACCCATCTGACAAAGGGCTACTAACCAGAATCTACAAAGAACTAAAATAGATTTACAAGAAATAAACAAACCCATTCAAAAGTGGGTGAAGGACATAAACAGACACTTCTCAAAAGAAGACATATATGAAGCCAACAAACATATGAAAAAATGCTCATCATCACTGGTCATTAGAGAAATCCATATCAAAATCACATTGAGATACCATCTCACAACAGTTAGAATGGCAATCATTAAAAAATCTGGAGACAACAGATGCTGGAGAAGATGTGGAGAAATAGGAACACTTTTACACTGTTGGTGGGAGTGTAAATTGCTTCAACCATTGTGGAAGACAGTGTGGCAATCCCTCAAGGACCTAGAAATAGAAATTACATTTGACTCAGCAATCCCATCACTGGGTATATATCCAAAGGATTATAAATCGTTCTACTATAAGGACACATGCACAAGTATGCTCATTGCAACAGTGTTTCCAATAGCAAAGACCTGGAACCAACCCAAATCCCATTGATGATAGACTGGACAAGGAAAATGTGGCACATATACACCATGGAATACTATGCAGCCATGAAAAATGATGAGTTTGTGTCCTTTGTAGAGACATGGATGAATCTGGAAACCATCATTCTCAGCAAACTGACACAAGAACACAAAATCAAACACCACATGTTCTCAGTCATAGGTAGGTGTTGAACAATGAGAACACATGGACACAGGGAGGGAAGCATCACATACTGGGGTTTTTTGGGGGAACAGGGGAGGGACAGCAGGGGTTAGAGAGGTTGGGGAGGGATGACATGGAGATAAATGACAGATATAGGTGACGGGGGGGTGGAGGCAGCAACCCACATTGCCATGTGTGTACCTATGCAACAATCCTGCATGTTCTTCACATGTACCCCAGAACCTAAAGTACAATAAATATATATATATATATATATATATATGAAAGAAAATTGCTGTGAAATACTTAGTGACACAGAACAGCCATAGTTTGTTGGTTGTTCCTTCAGGTGAAATTGGAATCCCATGTAGAAAGCTGCTAGTTCAGTTTGTAACTCAACCATGCAAATGCTTTACCTTAAGAATTGCATAGGAGGATGCAAGGCTTATTGAAGGATGAATACCATTACCCTTCAGTCTGCATCAGAAGTGCTTTATGTGTACTTCCCATTTAATACATAGAACATTTTAAAATGTACATAAAGGTTACAATGTAATAAACAAATAATAGCTATGACTTATAAAAGCATTACTAAGTGAGAATGGCTTTTTTTTTTCCTTAACTGTGAGTGTGCAGCAGTAAAGAACACAATTACTTGGAAGAGTCTGACAATTCCTCAGACGACTAAACATAGAGTTACATATGATCCAGCAATTCCACTCCTGGGTATATCTTAAGAGAAATGAAAACGTGCCAACACAAATTTCATAGTAAAATTATTCATAGTAGCCAAAGATGAGAAATTACCAATATACGTCAATCGATAAATGAATAAACAAAATGTGGTATAGCTAAACAAAATAAAGAATACAATTACTAACAAATACAATTTGGTGCTACTCTCTTAATTTCTGCCAAGGTACCAGTGGTTTTACCCACAATTGCTTTTGCTTCACCAGTGAAGATGTCAACACAGTGAAAAAGACAAATAATATATTAGAATTAAATTGTTTTGACCTCTCAGACTCCCTATAAGAATCTTGCGGAACCCCATGTGTGCATGGATGACTCTTAGAATCACTGGTCTACACTATGCCTGAAACTTTTTCCTCCTTTACCATTATCTCTGGTCACTTCTCTGGTTTTCAGTGGGCTCAGGCTGTTTCTCTAAGCATTTTCAATATACTCTATGAGTGATATAATCCACCTAAATGGTTTCAGCTACCACCTATAAACTAATAATGCTCCCAACTCTATATCTCTGCAGACTTATCTCCTGACCCACAGATCTTTATTTCTTATTGATATACTAGATACCTCCAAATAATACATCCACAATGTAATTCATCTTTTCTCCCAAATTTACTACTGAATTTCTCATCTAGGCTGTTGATACCTCTATTCGTCCAGTCACCAAACCTAGAAATTTAGGGATCAACCTGAACTCTTTCCTCTTCCTACCCATAAAAGGGTCAGCCCAGGCAACATCAATATGTGATATAATACAATAGGGTGTTGCAGAGTCTAAGTAAAATTGGAGAGTGCATGTTCCATCTAAGGGCATTCAGATTCAAATACTGCGTGGGCCAAACAAAACACATTTATTAGCTGCCTGTCTGTGATATCTAGTTACTAAAACATCTGAATTTGTACCTTTCATTTCATTTTTAGTGCCACACACCTAATTCAGATCCTTCATCATCTTGCTTGGTCTATTGCAAATAGCCTTATAACTGATCTCTCTCCCTCCATTTTTCATAATCGTTTCCCCTTTCCATCCATCCAGACTTATCTTTCAGGAGGGGAGGCAAACAAAGTAGTCTTTATAAAATGCAAATCTGGTCACATATTTCAAATGCCAGCTTAAAAATTCCAAAATAGTTCCTAATCACCTATTTAAAAATCCACATTCCTTAGCACAGTGTAAATGTATAATATTTACCTCCCAATTTATTACATCAACTTGGCGTTTCTCCAATTTCCAATCCACCCACCAAACTCCAGCTATCAAACTCAAGAGTTTGCTTCTTGGAGGCAAGACTTCTTAATCATTCTCATGTGTCAGGCACTGTTCTAAATTACATATATCAGCTCATTTAATCTTCACAACCATATATGGTAGATATCATTTCTAAGCCCATTTTACAGATAAGGAAACTCAGACACAAAGCCACATTGATCATTGGGAAGTCATTGACAGTTTTTTATGTTTCAGGATTCTTTGTCTTTGTAAATGCTATTCCCTCTGACTGAAATGCTTTTTGTTCTCTTTTCTAACAAGCTTCTACTATCCTTCAAGACTCAGATCAAATATCATTCTTTGAACTACCTTCTCTGGCTACCTCCTTCCCCAGGTAAAGGTAGATATTCCTTCCCACATTTAGGGCACAAAGTACATATTAAAACTCACCAGAAATAGGCAGCTGCCTAAAACTTAGCACAGCATAACAGTGGCTTACCAGTAGTAGGTAGGCCTTGCTGTAAGCAATATACGGTATCAAGGACTACAAATTCTACTTTTTATGAACGAGCAAGAGGAAAAAGGTAAGGGTGAGTTTGTTCTTGCTCTCCTTTCCCAACCCCACTCCATCCCAAATCACCATCTCATCCCCTTGGCAGATAGACCTTTAGAGATGACCCAAGTAAAAGCCATAACTTCCACATGTTGGATAAGCCCTATCTGGGGTCTTAAAATCCATGAGGCTTAAACCCACTTAATAATCCCTCAATAAGGTGATGCCTGTTTGGATAATTGGAACTGTCAAAATCAATAAGAAAAGTTTAAAAACAGTCATGACAAGCCACTCTGAAATGAAGAAGTGTCTGTAAGTCACTGATTACTATGATTTTTACAGAGAAAGCTATATAGTCTTTCGTAAATTGAGCATTAAAGTATAAAAGCTCCTTATTCTCTAACACATTTAGAGTTTGAACACATTTTACACATCAGCAAATCCCATTTTACCACCAGGACAGAATAAAAATCACCATTTCATTACACAGTGTTCATAATTTTTAAGCATCAACTTGGGGGAAGAGAAGCAATTGTCAGCACAGTATTCTACCTGATGTTACAAGGAAGAAGTACAAAGGTGAGGAAGCACAGAGGGGAAATGATTAAATATATAAATCCCTTTAACACACACCTTGCCAATTGCTACTTGTTTTACTGTTCCAGCAACTGCTGAGAATTAAAAGCCACTCTATCTTTCCAGAATGACATTCTTATTTTGCCCTCTTAAGTCTATGTCAACCTTTTTCTGTGTGTTTTAAGAGAGAACTTTAACAAAGAAACAACTATTGGGCTTACCAGGTATAGATCTTTGAATATCTGGGAAACAAGGGAGAGGGAGGGAGGGAGAGAGGAAGGGAGGGAGGGAGGGGGGGGGGAGAGAGAGAGAGGGAGAGAGAGAGAGAGAGAGAGAGAGAGCGCTGCCATGTTTTCTTCAATATTTCTATTCTATTGCATGAAGTCATCAAGTAACATTTCTATATGCTTCCACTAGTCATTATGAGGAACAGCCAGTATCAAGGCCATCAGAAATGACCACCAGTACAATGAGCTAAGGCTAGTGAAAAGAAGGGAAAGAATGTTGCCAATTTAGGCAGAGTGACTAAAGCCATTTCTGTATAACATACGTATCATAGTATCTACTTGTAAATTTTGCATGTTTTAAGTTAGATAGCAATATTGAGTGAAATCTTAATTATAACAGTAGTTAAATGTGACTTTTCCCTAAATCCAAATATATTGTTCTATATGCCATTGAGAATACTAAAATAAGGAATAATAAAGTCACAATTCTTGCCTTAAAGAACTCGCAATCATTCCCTCCCAACAGTCATTTATAGTACATATAAATCACTAGTCTTGTAAAGGGGAAACAAGTTTGGCACATATAAACCCACTGAAGAATAGGAGAATATATAATACCCAATCAAACATTGGATTGGGTGGTACAGACAATAAATACTGCTGTAGTTTAAAAAAGGGGAAAATCAATGTTGGCTAGCAAAGGAAGAGGGGGCTTTCTGTGATGTATAGGATTTGAGTTGGGCAAGTTAAATAGGATTTAGAAAGGTAAAGGGCAAGGACAAACAATCAAATTAACTAATACTATGTGTCTTTGTCCTATCCCAATACTTGAGTTCTTTCCCACAAAAGCATTATGAAAGTCCCTCCCCATAATACCATCAAACAGGTAAAGGAAGAGATAAGGAGATGCACACATCTCCCTTACACCTTCCTTTCTAAGCCACTGAGGAACAGAAACTTCAGTTAGGAATCGATGTGGATATTTGATTTAAGTAATTGATGCTAAAATATGATTGAGGGTTAACTTTACCACGAGACATTTGTATCTTAAAAGAGGAGGTCATGAACCAATACAGAATCCCTAATTAGTTTAATTATGTAAAAAATGTATTTTTAAAGCTGGGCAAAGCCTCTCAGAAAATTTTTCTTCTATTTGTCCATTTTAGACAATGGTGTTCCTTCCCCAAATGATCTGGAGAGCTTACAATATGCAGGGTCACTTAGGGTAGCACATGCCTTACCTTGTATATGCAAGAACTACTTTACCTCATTGGGCTCCTCATAGTTGATGCACATAGCAAATTGCTAATACTAGAAACCATCTGAAAAGTTGTTCTAAGTAAGTTTCTATTTTCTTCAGCATTAGTTTTGTTCTGTTTTATTTTGCAAGGCAAAAGCACTTGTTAAACTATAGGAACTCATTTAAGGTTGCTAAAAATTTCTCCTAGATGATATAGTAGTCATTTTTATTTATCTCAGTAATTTTCAGCTAGGCTGGTACAGCACCCACTGAAGATCATATCAGAATCTTTGAGAAGTCTTTCTCAAACTATGTCTGCCCATGTCTAATACTGTAATGTTTCCCCACAGTGGCATATCTCTTCTCTACTTGATTTCACCATCAGCCTATACTTCATACTTACAAAGTATTACTTACCTTCATTCCTAATCTACCTCTGCATGGCAGATCATCATGCTAATGAAGCATTGAAGGAAGAAAAGGAAAAGAAGGAAGCAAGAAAGAAAGACAATTCTAAGCAAAAGGTTCAAATTTGGAGGTATCATGATACCTGATGTCAAACTATACTACAAGGCTACAGTAACCAAAACAGCATGGTACTGGTACCAAAACAGATATATAGACCAATGGAACAGAACACAGGCCTCAGATATAATGCCACACATCTACAGCCATCTGATCTTTGACAAACCTGACAAAAACAAACAATGGGGAAAGGATTCCCTATTTAATAAATAGCGCTGGGAAAACTGCCTAGCCATATGCAGAAAACTGAAACTGGACCCCTTCCTTGCACCTTATACAAAAATTAAGGCAGATTAAAGACTTAAATGTAAGATCTAAAACCATAAAAACCCTAGAAGAAAACTTAAGTAATACCATTCAGGACACAGGCATGAGCAAAGACTTAATGACTAAAACACCAAAAGCGATAGCAACAAAAGCCAAAATTGACAAATGGGATCTAATTAAACTAAAGCGCTTCTGCACAGCAAAATAAACTATCATCAGTGTGAACAGGCAACCTACAGAATGGGACAACATTTTTGCAATCTATCCATCTGACAAAGCGCTAATATCCAGAATCCACAGAGAACTTAAACAAATTTACAAGAAAAAAACAACCCCATCAAAAAGTGGGCAAAAGATATGAACAGACACTTCTCAAGAGAAGACATTTATGTGGCCAACAAACGTATAAAAAAAATGCTCATCATCACTCGTCATTAGACAAATGGAAATCAAAGCCACAATGAGATACCATCTCATACCAGTTAGAATGGCAATCAGTAAAAAGTCAGGAAACAGATGCTGGAGAGGATGTGGAGAAATAGGAATGCTTTTACACTGTTGGTGGGAGTGTAAATTATAAATTAGTTAAACCATTGTGGAAGACGGTGTGGCGATTCCTCAAAGATCTAGAACCAGAAATACCATTTGACCCAGCAATCCCATTACTGGGTATATATTCAAAGGATTATAATTCATTCTACTATAAAGACACATGCACATATATGTTTATTGCAGCACTATTCACAATAGCAAAAACTTGGAACCAACCCAAATGCTCATCAATGATAGACTTGATAAAGAAAATGTGGCACATATGCATCATGGAATACTTTGCAGCCATAAAAAGAATGAGTTCATGTCCTTTGCAGGGTCATGGATGAAGCCAGAAACTATCCTTCTCAGCAAACTAACACAGGAACAGAAAACCAAACACCACATGTTCTCACCCATAAGTGGGTGTTGAACAATGAGAACGCATGGACACAGGGAGGGGAGCATCACACACCAGGGCTTGTTGGGTGGTGGGAGGCTAGGTGAGGGATAGCATTATAAGAAATATCTAGTGTAGATGATGGGTTGATGGATGCAGCAAACCAGCATGGCATGTGTAGACCTATGTAACAAACCTGCATGTTCTGCACATGTATTCCAGAACTTAAAGTGTAATCATAATATGAAAAAGAAAGGCAAGGAGAATTTTTTTTAAAAGCTAGAGGCATAGGCTGGGTGTGATGGCTCACACCTGTAATCCCAGCACTTTGGGAGGCCGAGGTGGGAGGATCACAAGGTCGGGAGTCTGAGACCAGCCCGGCCAACATGGTGAAACTCTGTCTTTACTTAAAATACAAAAATTAGCTGGACATGATGGCGGGCACCTCGAATCGCAGCTACTCGGAGGCTGAGGCAGGAGAATCACTTGAACCCTGGAAGCAGAGATTGCAGTGAGCTGAGACAGCACCACTGCACTCCAGCCTGGGCAACAGAGCAAGACTCCATCTGAAAAAAAAAAAAAGGTTAGAGGCATATACAGTACCAGCTTTCTACTTGACTAAGCTTTCAAATCCTGACTGAATGCTCTTCATTCATAAGGACTGGCTTTCTATTCTCCATACTCTAAGAAGTGTGCTAGGCTGTGTTTGTCATGTCCTAGAAAACCACTTGGTAAATAACTCTGTTCCATCTGTAATTGGAAAACACATGACCTGACACTTTTGGCACCATCTGGGGGATAGGATGTGAGGGAATTAGAAAGGTTCTGCAGAACAATTGACTCCTTGGTAGTAAAGAGTGGGAAGAAAGGGCAAAAGCCAATAAGCCAGCATTGCAAGGCTGGCAGCACAGGTGATGACAACAGTGCAGGGGATGGGTCAACTATGAAAATCATATGGAACTACAGCTTAATAACCAAGAAGCAGCAAATGCAGAAACTAGTGCCAAGCAAGGGAATGAGATATAGAGGAAGGAAAGCAATGAAATAAAAGATAATACCCATTTCAGGGGGGAAGGCCAAATTCATCTGTAACTCTGAAATCTCAATAAGTTAGCTAAAAGGATGAAATGCCACAAAGCCTATCTGTAACACTCGATTCCATTATTAAAAGGCATCTTGCTAGGATCCAAAAGAAAAAACAAAAAACACAAAGACAACACATATACACACATACTTGTACACCTACATGCATATGCACATATCGGCACACAAGGATTAAAACAGAAACATGAAGAGACATACACTCAGCCACTCCCTGCTCACACGGACACTAACACCAACACATACATGCCCCTCATACACACATACATATGTATGCTCACTCCAGGATGGGTCTGAGTAAAAAGAAACCATCTCTGACCTAGCTAATTTTCCAACTTGTTCTTGGCTTCTTCACTTAGGAATAACCCCAATCAAATGCAAGAAGTGTGTGAGTCACTAAACACGGTACTCAATTTTGGTTGTCTTATATTACATATTTATACCATGGAGATTCTGGCTACTTTTTAAAAAGTAGTTTTAAAAGGTATAGGTTTTGGTTCTCAAGTAGTGTTACTGGTGAGAAAAGGTATAGGAAAACTATGTACAGAGTCACTTCTCATGGAGTCTTATTCTAAGTGAGGTATGTGCCTTTTAAAAATCAGGCACCCTCTATAAATTCAAAGTAATTCCTTTTGAAGTCTAAGTTGGTTTTCTTTTTACAGAAATTGACACACTAATTCCAAAATTCATATACAAATACAAGAAACCCAGAAGAGCCAAAACAATCTTAAAGAAGAACAAAGTTGGAGGACTCTCATTTCCTAAGATCAAAAGAGTGTGATACTGACATAAGGGCAGGCATATAGACAAAAGGAATAAAATCCAGTGTTAAAAACTAAACACTTATATTTACCTTCAATTAATTTTTGACAAGGCTGCCAAGATCACGCAACAGAGAAAAATGGTTTTCTCAACAAATGATGCAGGGAAAATTGGATATCCACGTGAATAATATAGTTGGATCCCTGCCTCACATCATATACAACAATGAACTAAAATTGGAACATAGACCTATACATAAGAGGTAAACTTTAAAATCCTTAGAAGAAAACCTGAGAGTGAATCTTCATGACCTTGAATTAAGCAATGGTTTCTTATATACGATACCAAAACAGAAGCAACAAAAGAAAAAAAATAGATAACTGGGCTTTACCAAAATTAGAAATGTTTTCAGACAAATAATATCATCATAAAAGTGAAAAGAAGACCTACAGAGTAGCAGGTTTCAAAACCACAATAAGACACCACTTCACACCTATTAGTATAAAATAAAAAGAAAGGCAGGCAATAATAAGTGCTGACAAGATTGTGGACAAACTGGAACCCTTGTTTGTTGCTGGTAGGACTGTAAAATTGTGCAGCCACTTTGGAAAACATTTTTGTCGCCTCCTCAAAAAGTTAAAATACAGAGTTACCATATGATCCTGCTATATGCTCCTAGGTATATACCCAAGAGAAATGAACACATATGTCCACACAAAAACTTATACATTAATGCTCATAGCAGTATTATCGGCAATAGCCCAAAATAGAAATAACCCAAATGATGACTAGAAAAACAAAATGTGCTATGTCCATACAGTGGCATATTACCCATCCATAAAATGGATTGAAATACTGATTAGTGCTATAATACAGATTAACCTTGAAATCATTATGCTAAGTAAAAGAAGCCAGATGAAAAATGCCAAATATTTCATTCATATGGAATGTCCAAAATAGGCAAATCTATATAGAGAGAGTAGATTAGTAGTTGCCTAGTACTGGGAGTTGGAGGGAGGGAGTATAGGAAATTGGGAGTTAATGGCTAAGGAGATCTGGGTTTACTTATTTTGAGGGTAATAAAAATGTTCTAAAATTAGATTTTTAGTGAGGGTTGCACAACTCTGTGAATACACTAAAGATCACTAAATTATATACTTAAAATGAGTAAATTGTATGATATGTAAATCATACTTCAATAAAGCTGTTAATAAAAACAGTCACTCAGGGAGCACATGATGATTGTTTTCCAACATTTGAAGGGCTACCAATTGCTTTGCATAGCAGTAAGGGGTAAGTAGAATCAGGGTCACCACACTACATACCTCCTCAATTTATGTTGTAGTTTGTGTAGATGGTACTATGTCTAAGAGTAAGATTGAATAGAGGCTGAAAAGAGAGAGATTTTGGCTTATGTATGCAAACATCCAATAACTAGAGCTATTATTCAAAAATCAGATTTCTTACCATATTGTAGAGAGTGTGAAATTATTGGAAGTATCTAAGCATAAACTGGATTGACCACTTGAGGATGGAGTAGATATAGGTAACAGATTATGTATGAAAGGGAGTGAGGGAAAATGACTTGATAAACTTTAAGGTTTCTTACAACCATAAAATTCTTTTAAAATGCTTATATTACAAAATCCTCCTGAACTTTTATCTGTAAACTGCCTTTTTCTCTTTATTAATAATTTCCTCATTAGCTAGAAATAAATGAGTACTTACATATTCCCACTAGAGTCATAAGTCTCAATAATCACTTCCTTGTGAAATAATAAAACTTGATGCTGTGGTTTACGCCATTTCTAAAATTTATATGCTGTTTCTGGCTCAATCATTTAGCAATGGGCACAACTACTGGATTGCTCTTTCCTTAGTCTGCAGCTGTAAGGGTAGCATTTCATAAATGTTAGTAAGAACAACATGCTACGTTGTACTTAACACTGATAATAGTTAATGAATACAAATCATTCTACACTCTTTTATCTCCTTCCTCTGTCTTCTGTCCTTTCCCCAGATATGGAATAGGCAGGCTGTTGATTTTTACAAGTTGCTTCCAAAGCTCCTGAATGAACCATTTGGCTGAGGGTTTCAAATATTTTGGCTTAAGTCCACCAATGCTATAAGAAACTGGCACTCCATTTTGCAATGCTTTTCTCTCTGTCAATAACTTTAACTTGGGATCATAAAGGGAAAGCATTTGGCAGGTGGTCCATTATGATCTAGATTTAAAACCTCATGGTGAGTCTTCTACTCCGCTTTACACTTTACTGGGAATGATTCGATACTGAAAAGAGAGAAGTACAGATATTATGAGAAAAGCTGTTTATCCATCACCTGTTTCATAACAGCAAGGGGCAGTTTACTAACCTGGGAGGGGCAGCTCATTAATAATGTCCTGAGGACCAGAAATGGCTAAACAGCTTCAAATACCTCCCTCACAAAATTGGTCAAGTACAGGCAACACAATACAGTAGGTGCTAGCTAAGTAGTGCTGGCTGATTTATCCTGGCTAACTGACATCTCAAAAATCTCCAATGGAAAACATCTGCAATGAAATTGTACTCATTGTCCAGCTAGTACACCAGAGCCTTACTATAAGTCACAACCTCAGCATTCATGCCTTGGAACTGTGTTCTAATGTTCTAACATAGCCCTTCTGTTACTTCCAGTAATAAATCCATGTGGAGATGGTCCAAGAAGGGCCTTGCCTTAGATCATATTCCATGTTAGAGTGAGCTTCTTCTCTACAGCTTGCGCTTCATCTGGCCTTAATGTGAGGCCAGCAAAAGAAATGTTCTGGAGAGTTTGCTTCAGGGTGGGGTTTCTTTTTATTTTAGCTAGCTGTTAATATTTGACAAAATGATTATGTCCTCCTCATTTCAATTCCTTCAAGCCATTTCTTCTCAGACCATTTCTTTCCCTTCTTGTTAAAAGCCTCACAAAGCCTTGGGTAAGGCACTCAGGGAATACTACTTGAGACAGGGAGAGATACTACTAGAATTCCAGCTTCATCCCTCCAGTGCTCATGTTTCTGCCTGTGCTTATTTCTTTTTCTGTGACACTATGCTCTTTATTGCTCACGCCAATCAAAACAGCCATGAGTGCCAATATTCACGAACTACTTGAGCTGTCTTTATCATATTTACTTTGTGTCCCACCATTATAAACCACTCTCCCTAGATTCCTTAAGCATTTCAATTGCTCTTTTCCATTACTAGTATCTCAGTTCCAGAGAATGGAAACTTGGGCATAGTCTTACTACCAATTAAAAAGAGATTCTCACCACTATGCTCTAAGTTATTTGTCCATATCCATGGCAGCTACTCAAAACCATACTGGCTTTTAAAATGCTATATCACATTGCACACTCTTAATATAGTTTACTATTCCCTGTCACTTGTAGATGTATAAAAGCATGAATCAAAATTACTTTTGATGATGATCTGTTTTATATTTATTTGTTTGATATTCATAACCCAGATGCAATGTCAAATGCCTCCCAAAAAACCTTTCCAGAGTAGTCTGACTTACTTGCAGCTTATTCCCATTTTTATTAAATATGGATTATCGCAATTATTTTACATTCTTCATATTCCTTACCACAAACTGAGGTGAATACACATTGTACAACTTCCAATGAATAAGCTGGGCAAATTTCCATGACTCAGCAGAGTGTGTAAGACTTGTGGTTCTTTGCAGTTCCTGTTCTACCTCCAAACCTCCAAACCCTCGGGCAGGGTTTGGGAAAATGCCAACCATATTTGGCAGCAAGAGTCAGCAGTCTCTTAGACTGCAGGGCAAGGGAGTGTTGATAAGTAGAGTGTATAAAGAATCTAAAGAAGGCTTTCTTTACAACCCCTTAGTCAGAAGCTCTCTTAAAACACATCCCAATACCTGTTTGATAAACAGCGCAGAAAGTGTTTTCTTTACATTCTCCCATTTTATACAGATCTGGGATCTTTACGAGGGAACATTCTAGTACTGATAACCTCTATTCTCTGTTCCCTTCTCCCTTTCCCTCCTTTCTTCCCTCCCATCTTATCTCTTCAACACCCATACCCACAGAGAAAGAGAGTAAGAGAAAAGGCAACCATTCACAATCATGTGTATAAGTAAAAAGGAAAAGGAATGCAGTCTTTCTAAGAGCAGTTTTTCTAGAGACAGAGTTCTAGACAAGTTATTGGTATATATAGTCTCAACCAAGAAAAACAACTATCATTTGCTGAGAGTACTAATGAGGATTAAATAAAATAATTTATGTAAATATCTTAGTATAGTCCTATAGTATACCTTTAAAACATATTTCCCTTCATCTCCACTCTGGTTTAAATTAGGAAGGGTCCTGATCAGAGTGAACTTTTTGACTGAAAGCAGAAATGTCTGCTTTCCTAAACAAAGTAAAAATGTCACTGAAAATTGTAGTCTGGGGGAAGGGAGAGGCAAGAGGTTAAAATTTTCCTTTAGATCCAAATGGGTTTTCTCTTTACACATTTCTCAAAACTATAGCTGCAATACTGTCTCTTTAGTCCTCAAAACAAAAGAACCTATTTGCAGAGTGCTCCAGGGTGGCCCTGAGAGGCACTTTGAAACACCCTTTTTGAACTCCTTTAGGCAGTTCAGTGAGGCTGGATATAACAATGAATTCCGGGAGTGAGTGTGAATGGTACAAAAAAAGCGAGGGAGGATGCCTGCTGTCCATTAAAAACAGAAAACAGAGCCAAAGAAAGTGAAGAATGGGAAGAGAAAGAAGTGAATTTCAGGATGTGCTAAAAATTTTAGCAATTGAAAAGTACACAAAGAATTGGGATCTAGGCAACAGAGGGCAGGTCCAGCAGGCATAATTACTTACCATATAGTTTCCATAGATAACAATAGTCAAGGATATTACTCTATCGGTGTATTTTTTTCCCCAATACTTTAGATTCTGACACTGGGTTCTTTTTAAAACCACCAAGTACAACTAATACACTTGATGAACTCCAGGCAATAATAAAACATAAAAGGATCTAGATTTATATCTCTTTGTGTACAGACTACAGTCTATGTCTGATCAAATTCTTCCAAAGTGTTAATGTTTTTTTAAATAACAAAATTGTCCTGAAAGGAATATACTAGTGGTTCAAAAAAGTTTTGCTTGAGGAAGAAATGGAAGCTGAAAGGTCATGAATCATGAGTGGCTGAGGGGTTGAACAATCCAAAAGAAAATAGTGAAAGGGACTGAAAGCTAAAATGTATAAAAGTGTCTATGACATAAATGTTGAAGGTAGGAGCTCCTTCATCTGATTAACTCAACTTTCTTATCCCTAGCTCAGAAATCAAGACTTAACAACTACCCGTCAACAGCACGGCAATATGAGAAAAATAGTACTGATGAGAAATGAAGAGTGTAGCTCACATTTAAATTTAATTGAGATCATAATTTGTCAAATCCCTTCTGAGGATAACTCACTTTAGGCCATTTTTAAAATTTAAATTATCCATAAAAAGAAATGCTTGTCCTATATGTAAAAGGAAACAACATTCCAGTTTGATTTCCTGTTGACACAATTATCACTGTGGCCATCTAGACCTGTAAGAGAATTACTCCTTCTGGGTAGCCAAACCTTCTTGAGCTGCACTGATGATATTACATTCAGTAACCACATGTGATTATTTAAGTATCAATTTAATTAAACTTAATAAGCCAAAAAAAATCAGTTCCTCCATTGAAATAGCCACATTTCAATGCTCAATAGCCACATGTGGCTCATGGATACTGTGTTAGACAGTAAAGATACAGAATACTTCATCATCTTACACAGTTCTATCAGGCAGCACTGGGTTAGAAAACAGGAAACTTTAAGTGTTCAAACAATACATTCAAACCATTTTCATGATAGTTTTTCCACAATGTAATTAATATGAATATCCATAGAGAATACAGGTCAGAATTTAGCATTTTATTTTTGCCTTTTAACAGTGGTTCTCAAAAGTCATTCATACAAAATAATTATCTGGGGAGTTTGTTAAATGCAGATCACTCAGAGAGTGATTCAGTAGGTCTGAGATGGGGATTCAGAAATCTACATTTTACACGTCTTAGGTAATGCTGTCACAGGTAATTCCTAAACCATATTTTGAGAAACACTGTGATTTTGCATCAAAAATTCCAATTATCACTTGACAAATACCGATTTCTTTTCTCGAACAGTATTAAATATGTGTACATAGGTAGGCCCTTATCTCTATACAAAAGTGCAAAGTGTTCCACAAAGGCAAAAGAAAGAGCTTTGAAAGTTTCGTAGATCTGAGTAAGGATGAGTATAGGAAAAAAATCAAGAAGGTACTTGTACTAGAAAAAAAAGTTTGAACAGAATATTCGAGAATATCTATGCAAAGCAGAAGCAATCTAGCCATTCAGCTTCAGAAACTCAGGCTTTGGAACAGCTCTGGACCTTTAGCTCGCAGAAGAGGAGAAAAACCTCTGGTGGTGCAGCTGCTGAAGGTCTGAGTATTGCATGTGAGTGCCAGCTGTGTGCAAGGTGCCAGGCTATGTGCTAAGAGGCACGTAAAATATGCTCATGACTTTGAGAACTCAGTCTAGTGGGGGAACACAGATGAAAAATAAATATTAAAAACAGTAGCAGGTGTAATTTGAGTGGAATCTTAAATATTGAGCAGCTCTAGGGTTGCTGGAGATAAGGAAGGATGGCAATTGAAACGTAGAGAACAATATGGAAAGGCACAGGAGCTTGAAAATTTGGGGTGCACCTATGGCCCAGAAGTGCTCCAGAATGGCAGGTAAATAAGATATAAAGAGTGTTGTGTAATGGGAGATAAGAGTGTAAGGCAATTCTTAGTGGCTGCGACAAGACTATGAATGGCCCTGAATGCCTATTTGGGGAAAAAACAAACAAACAAACAAAAACCCCAGCAAAATCCAAAAATCCTTTAGAGGATTTTTAAGGAGAGGAGTGATAGGATAAGATCTGCATTTAGGAAGAACATTCTAACAGTTAGACATAAGATGGAGTCAGGAGAGAGTAGATGCAGGGAAGTTGTGTGATGTTTGGTCATTTGGCTGCATGGAAGAAAAATTACACTTTGGCTGTCAATGTTTCTTGTTGTAAAAAGCCAAGTGTGGAGAGGGAAGCAACAGATTATGAAAGAGGTCTTAAAAAGAAAGATGAAAATCTGAAGAAAGAACATGAGTAGTAGCAATGTTTAGAAATTCTTGGGGATACAATGTTGCCCTTGACTCTGTCAGTAAAGACTACCAACAATGGGTGTTGGAAAGAAAGTAAAAAATTTTAATAAGTCTGGTCAGCAGACAGCTCTATACTGTCTAGGTCTTTCGAAGTCATGAACAGTGGGATATCTGCTCTGGGTAGCACACAGGTGGGCAAACAGTTTCTTTAATAAAGATCCCCTAAAGACATACATGCCGTAGTGGATAAGAGCATTGGCTCTGAAGACAAACTTGTGATCGCATATTGATTCTTGCTTCTTAGTAATTATGTGACACGGTAGGCAGGATACTTAGAATCTGTTCTTCTAACCTTAAAAAGGAAATACTACTGCTTACTTTATGGCGTTGCTGTGAGGGTTAATGAGTTCATACATATAAAGTATTTATAACATGACCTGGCTCAATAAATGTTTGTTCTTTCTTTTTTTTTGAGATGGAGTCTCACTCTTGTTGCCCAGGCTGGAGTGCAATGGCATGGTCTCAGCTCACTGCAACCTCTGCCTCCCAAGTTCAAGCAATTCTCCTGCCACAGCCTCCCAAGTATATGGGATTACAGGCATCTGTCACTATGCCTGGCTAATTTTTGTATTTTTAGTAGAGATGGAGTTTTGCCACGTTGGTTATGCTAGTCTTGAACTTCTGACCTCAAGTGATCCGCTTACCTCGGCCTCCCAAAGTGCTGGGATTACAGGCGTGAGCCATTGTGCCTAGCCAAATGTTAGCTATTCTTATTATTGTGTTTATATATGGCTAGGGAGACACACACTCAACTGTACTATGCTCAATAATGTCAATCAGTATAGTTTAGCAGCCCAAGGGGCATTTGCATTATACTATCCTACATAAATAGCATGCCTTAATTATTGTATTATTCATAATAAGCATATTAAGTCCTTTTTGAAAAATTCAAATATGAATAAATTTTCAAATCCGTTAATATTCTTGATGTGATACCCTTAAACAAGCTAGTGCAAGCTGGCTCCAGCACACCATGGACTGGTGTATACTAACCTTTATATTCCCGTCCATGAGACCTGCCCTTCACTCCTCTAAAACACACTGATAGGTGTCCTAAAGGGGAAAAATCCATCAGAAGACTCAACTTCAGCTCCCTGAACAACCAGAACCTAGAAATCTCCCTCTCAAATTTTTCTTGGCCTCTAATAAGACGGGGAAAAAGTAACTATTTTGTAGATGAAATACTTTTTCTTTCACCAATAAGAAAATGTCAATTTCTTTAAAAGTCCCAGTAAATTCTTTTTCATTGATATTCAGAATGCTTATTCCTAGAAAAAGGAAGAGAGTGAGGGATGTTAGCCAGAGCTTCCAACTACACAGGACATTTGCCACCTGAAACCAAGTTTAATATGGAACTTCCAATTACATGCCTAGTTTGCCCAGTTCTCCTTCCTCTAATCCTGATTTGTTCCCCAAAGTCCCCACCTGTATTTTTTAAGTATCAAATTCATTTAAGTTTAAAGAATGATAAAAGTCTTCCTTTCTTTTTCGCCAGAAGGAAATAAAACAAAGACAGCCAAGATGTGCTAAAATATAAAGATATCATCTTAGATAAGGATAAATTCCAATTACACAGTATCTAAGACAATATATTCATTACCATCCTAAGTCTCATAAACAGATCATAACAATCCTTGCTGGATTTCTGGCTCATTTTCTTATCAATATCCCTAAATGTTCATTGTCAAGTGCTGAAGAAGAGTTGTCTATGGCCTGAGCATCCAGTCATTACTCCAGTACATGGCACAATCTCTAATAAATTTAGATCTGAAAATGGCCCCTTGAAGAATGTTTACTGAAGGGGTTTTAAGGAAAGTTTTACCAGAGAGCTTGTATGAGCTATTCAAGTATTTGGGTTCATTTGCTGAATTGATGATGCGGCTTTAAATAGTATTCCTTTCTTCAGTGGGAAAGAAAGCATTTTTTCCCTTAAAACAAATGAATTTGAGAAATCATTTGGAAATTCAAAAAGATAAGAAGGCTGATCTACGAGAAAGAGACAGTGACACAGAAACAGACAGAAAGAAAGAAAAGTGTGAACCTGAGTTAGCTGTATATTTTTTCTGCTGCTCTGGACAAAATACTCAAATTTCAAAAACATACAGCACTTCACATTCACAGCCAGTATATCTTAAAATATACATACTTTCATGGAAACAATCTTATAAGTTCATTGAGGAGAACAATAACTACTTGTTTAGAAAAGAAAATATTCCATATTAACCTTTTCGATTAGACAACATTTTGCTTCCCCCAAATTTCACAAAGCTCTACATTTATTAATATTGATGTACACATTAATCAAAACACTAGTGTTTCTTAAAAATCTGTAAAATTAATATTGAAATCACTCAGATATGTAAATAAATGCTGGATTAAAAAAGAGTTTTGAAAAAATCTCTGGAGTCCTATTCAAGAATACATTTTTTAGTAAATTACCAAATTTATCCTTCTTCACTGATAGCATAAGTCACATTTACCTGGGACCCATCAACCAAGAGGCAGCCTGATATCAGGGAGGAAAAAGCACAGATTCTTGAGTCAGATAATATAACCTATAAGTTCAGGCTGCACTTAGATGTGAGTCCTCAGGCCAGTTACTCATCCTGAGTCTCAGTTTTCTTACCTATAAAATGGAGATCATATCATCACTGACCTCACACTTACTGAGAATGAACTGAGAAAGTATATATTAAATCATTACATAAATGTTTTATACCATATCCACTGTTGATTCAGTAATCAACAATGATACTGCAATTGTAACTTTTTAATGGAGTAAAACCATTAAGAAATTAAACATGTATTCACTATTAGCATACAAATAAAATACAGTCATAAAACCCACCTAGTTAGATTTGAAATTATTCATTAGGTCATTGTGGAATTGAGAGCTGGCAAGGAGATAATGTCGTTTTTAAAATGTAAACATTTTTATTAGCATAGAGAAGTTCTTCCCAGATAGAGTAATTCCACTAGCATAACAAAGTCCAGCATTTTTCACTGCCAGAAATGTAAACCAGTAACACTGGTCCACAAGAAATCTCTATTTATTGAACAAAGCAATATTTTCCACATAAATCTATTTAGTTTCGTAGTGGAGAAAATAGGACAGTCTCTGGTTTTAACCATAAGAAAAAAAAACCTCAACAACTTCTCACATTAAAATGTACGAGATGGCTCTTCTAGAGTCAAGCATGCATTGAGTACAGAGAAAACATCCAACAAGCATAACTTTCCAACACTTAGCAGAACAAACCAACCAATACTCAAAGAAGAAACTGAAGCCATAAATTCAAATAAATGGGCTGCAGGGAGACTACACAAACCTGCTGTTGCTTTAATTGCAGACAATTCAATTCAGCAGCTGTTGGTCCAGGCACTAAGGTTCACTGTATGCTCTTCAACGTAACCTTGAAATATTGTCACTCACTCACTTCTCCACATCATCTGCATGCTGTCCAATTAATGCGGAGCGAAATCAACTGTCAAACCACGCATCAAAATAGAACATGATCTTTTAGCTGTTAAGCGCAGGAGCACAATATTTTAAGAATAATAAAGCAACAATGGAGATGAAAGTCCTTGACAACAAATGATATCCAAACTTATCAAAACAACGTGGCTGTAGGAACTAAGCTTCTGTTCTGAGCAGCAAGAAAGTGAAACTTTCTCAGGGTTTTTCATTTGCAAGGGACCTTTCTGTCTAACTGCTATATAAGAAGCCTTTCAAAAAACATTTGCCCATACCTGTTCAGAGTCTTCTTCATTATTATGGACGATTATGTTTCTGAAAGCTTAAGAGAATACTTAAGAAACACTTTTGATCCAAGGATATTTTACAATACAGATGGTTTGGAGCTCATATTTTTAGCTTTGCTGTTTTGAGCACTTTTTTTTACAATGAGAAGAATCAACAAACAACAATAACATATAATGTTCATCAACCTGAGATCACTAATGAAAAATAACTAAATTTACCAAACAGATGTGTCCTGGAATGCTTCCCATTTGAGGTTTCCCTAATCTTTAACTATATGCCAAATCTATAAAGCCAATTAACAAATACAGGAGTTAATAAACTCAAGAGAAACATAACACACTAAGTGTTTAAAAATTGCTTTTTGCTTCCAAAGCACTAAGTCTTGTGTGCAAACACTCTAAGCTATATCACATACTACCAGTTGCAGACATAAGACTTGAAAAATTCAATACAAGAATACAGCATAGAAGCGTGCACAATTAAGGGATCGGGACTACCAGTTTAACAGAAAACGCAGATTTTATACAGCAATCTGCTACAAACATTATAGCTGGGGGCAGGCATGTTTTATGCAGCTATTTTGTTTAGCTCATTAGAACCTTATTTGTCCTTCAGTACAGTTGAACTGAAGGAAAAATAAAAGAAAGAAATGCACTTTGAAACAAAGAGGAAATTCAGATAAAACAACATATACTATACCTGTATATTGTACCAGGAACATTGTGACACTCTTCAGGGAACTGTTTCACGTTATATCCTATCGTGAGTTATTCTCTCCTTACCCTCTTCTCTCCACAAGAAGAAAAGCCAAAGCACCCCAAGCCTCCACTACACCCTATCCCTAACCCACCCACCCCATTGAAGGAAAAGAAAAATAGCTATAATTCAGCTTAGATCCGACGCTTCTATTTAGCTCAGCTCCAGCCGAGCAACTGAGCTTTAGCAACGGAGCATAGGGAGGAGGATTCTGATGCCAGTAGCACTTCCATCCACTTCACTTACACAAAAGCAGGCAGTGGAAAATCCAGGAGCCTTGAAGACAAGGGCTGGAACTGGCTTTTATGAATTGCTATTACTGCATGTGTCACCATCCATCTCCAATGACGGACACTTATAGGCTGAATTGGGAGTGGAGGGGGTGGGGTGGAGGAGGTTGGAGAGCAGGTGGAGAAGCAATTAGCAGTGTGTTCATCGGAGAATTCGTTCAGGATTTCATACATCAGTGCCTAAAGAAACAGCATGCAGTTGACAAATCAGAACTTTATAATTTGCATGCCTTGGAAGAAATCTTAGCTCACAGCTCCAAACAAAATAATGCTTGCCCACTCTTATAGGACACAGAAAGTCACCCCTTTACTTTTTCTTTCCTCTGGCTACCCGTGTTCCTGAAAAATCAACATTCGAAATGAATATTTGTTAATTTTCCCTAAAGAACTGTATTTAAAAGGCTGGAAGCAAAGGAAGTACAGAGAAATTAAATTCTATTGAACATGACATCTCTTAACACAAAGGCAAGAAGCTAATTATTTTAAGCCAACTTTTCATCCCTAGTCCCATTCCCCAAGTGCGGCTTTCACACCTATAATCAGTGGATCACACAACTTTTGTGCATATACCTAACATGAAAAACAAGTCTATGTCTACCCAAAAATAGTTCAGTTAAAATGAAGGTGAAAAGCCAAGAGCTAAGTGCAGGACCCACTTCATAGGGGACTTAAGAAAGCACTTTACATGTTAAGTGCTTCAGTTTTACTCATCCACAAAATTAAAGCTCAGTTTTGGATGGATTTTAAAATTAATCATGAGTAGGAACAAAAAGGAGACAGTGTCTTTGGAAGGAAACATGATACAACCAAAGGAGGGAGCACTGGGGCTGGGTATCAGGAAACCTGGGTTCAGCTTCCAGTTCTACTACTTCCTAACTATGTGACTCTGGACAAGTCACTTAACTTCTTTGAGGAAGTTCCCTTTATTTATTAATCGGGGATAATAGTACCTATCCTGACTGTTTCACAGAATTGCTGGGACAGCTAATGAGATAATAGGTATGAAAACCCTTTTGTAAATTGTAAAGGGCTATACAATTGCATGGGGTTATTATTACCATGCCCTAAACAAATCTTGCCTGAATGACTGAAGTGAGACACCTCTATCACATGAGGTAAAAAAAAAAAAAAAAGAAACAACCAATATAATTTCATGGAACACTGTTCAATTCTTACATTAGAAAGAATTTTTAAATTAAAAGGAATTGCTGTTTGCTCTTAAAATTCCACAGCAGGGAACTTTTTTGAAAAAATTTTAAAATAATGCATCAAAAGTTTATTAAAGAGGCTGGAGTCCTCAAAGTTCTCTCTTTCCTTTCCAGAAAGTCAGTCCGTTTTTCTTCATATGGTCTAGTATTATGTCCCATCTGGAATGCATACTACTAGACAATGAGCATCTGCTTTTGTTCAAGCTTTCGATGTGCCTGTTACATTCTCATTGCCCAGTGTGTTGCAGTAGGATTTGAGTTGATTAGCTAAATCTAAATCCAAAAGGTAAAAATCCAAAGTCATGCTTTATGAGGCTCCAAGCTGCCTTGATACTATATATACAGTGACCAGCTGGCTTCAGCTGGGACACAATTTTAGCACATGAAGTCCTGGGGTGGCCACACCTGGGGCACTAAATGATCCAGGCAATGTTTGGGGACCTTTGGTTCAGCCAAATCCCACATGTCCTGATTTCCATCTGCGTGGTGGTTACCCAAGTGTGTGTTTGTCCACATGGACCAAATCTGAAGCAGCCAAAAGAAAGGTGGGGGATAGAGCAGAAATATCAGATGTCACCTCCCCTTGGCCCCATCTAGTGCCATCTGTGCCCTCAAAAAAGTGCCCATCATACTTCTGGTAAGAAGAAAGAAAACTTTTTCTAATTGCCCCTTTGAACGTCATTGCTACTACTGAAGATGCCAGTAAAATATACAGTCAAAATCTATGTTAAACCCATAGGGAAAATAGATGATATTAATCACAAAACAGGTAATTGGTAGCTAAGAGCAAGTGAGCTGCTGAAAGTGGGAGGGGAGAAAAAGAGAAGAGAAGAGAAGGAGGGAAGGAGAAGGGAGGTGTGGAGAAAACAAAATGAATCTAAAGTGAGAGCTCTCTAATCAGAAACATACTTGCTGAGATCATCCAAAGTCTCACCTACTATAATAAAAAGTGTTTGTCTTTTGAGGTATTGGGAGTAGCCCCTTTACCACCACAGCTGCAATCCTAGCCTTCCAACTGCTTAGTTAAACAGTCAAGAGCTTGAAAAGGTACCGACAGCCCTACCAACAGATCTCACTTTCCTCTGCCATTCGGAAACTCAGGCAGGTGGATACAATTCTCCAGAGGTCTCATCTTTACAACCCTCCACCACAGCCTCACCAGCAGTATGGCTGGCCACTAAGGAAGGTGTCAGTCCAGTTTCAGGTTCAGCAAAGTAGGCTTGCCTGAGACTTTAAAAACCACATTGGTAAGAAAGGAACCAAGGCTGTATTTCAGAATTGGGTTGTTCTGCCTTTGGGCATTGCAACTAAACTCCTCCACACATGTAAGCTTGAAATTCATATTCCCCAAATTCCTCAGAAGGGCCATTCAAAGTAAAGGGAAAAGGACAGGAAAGATGACTTTTTTGTTAGCTTCTTTCTCACAGTTAAAAAAAAAAATGAGGAACATGACTGACAGAGTGTCCCAAAAGTCAATGAGGTGGGAGGCAGTAGTTTCAACCCAGATTAGCAAGAAGGGCAATTAAAGCATCAGAGCATCCTGATAAAAACAAACATGCACACCAAAAACCATTGCACTGTTTCCATTACCCTGATTTCAAGTTCCAGAATGTAAGCACTAACGTTTCCCTAAACCACCCAAGTTCCTCCTTGGCAGCGGTCACCAAGCCTGACTGATCTTTTCAAATGAATTTCCATCACTGGCCACCCCACATTCTGAGTATTTTTGTCAAAAACAAAAGTCCCAGTGGAAGATTTCAAAGAATCAATAACTTGAACCAAACCATGAACCTAAATGGGGAGAGACAACACTAGTTGCTAAACTCCAAACAAAACAGAAATGTTAATAGTTTGAAAACAACAAAAACTAGCAAAATGATTTGAACCAGAACAAAGTTTCATGTTTTCTGAGTTGATCAAACTTGCACCAAACCCTGAGATTCCAATCAGTTCAAACTCCTGCACAGATCACACAGTAAGGCTTGGTTTCACCTGTCTGAAAGCTCACAAGGGAACCACAGAATGAACACTGGATAGGGAATCAGAAGAAGTGAGGTTTCCTGATTTTCTTCAGTGTTTGATCTTGATCAAGTCACTTCGACTCTCTTAGCCTCAGCTTGCTTGCCATGAAATGGCCAGGCTGGGATAATTGGTTGAGCACCAACCTCTTTTACCTAGTGTCTCAGTTGCCATTTTCAGTAGTGAGGGCATTAGGTTAATAGAGATATTGGAAAGAATGGTGGAAGGATGGGGAACAATAATAGTCACAGATACATCTTGGGGGCCTACTATATGCAAGACACTATGCTAGGCAGTTTGGGGGATTCAAAGAAGTAAAAAACACAATCTGTTCGCTGAGAGGGCTCCCAGTGTAAGCAAGGGGATACCAAAGCAGTGTCTGAAAGGGTAACTGGCTAGAGTAGAGTTCTGTAAGACAGAAGTATAAAGATTAGAAAGATAGGTTGGAGCCAGATTGCAGAGAGTACTAAATGTCAGGCTGAAGAGTTTGGACTTCATCCTATGGAAAACAGGAAGTCATTTACAGTATCTGAGTCAGGAAAAGAACATGATCTAAAACTGACTGGCTAGATGGTACAATTTGTTTGGGCATAGGTACCTTCAACATGTATTTGTTTGATATTTATGTAAATCTGGTACGTATATCTACTTCCCATATCTGGATGCAACCTTTGGGGATTTCCAACATTCTGGTTGCTGCTTATTTTTCAAACAGCCACTCCCTGACATCTCTTCAGCCTCTTTCCCTTTTCCTCCCCCAACTCCTAAGGGGAGCTGACCAACACGTGCCTCAGCCCTGCTGACACAGCAAGCAATAAATAAGCCTCATAGAATGTTTTGGAAATGAAGCTGCTGTGCTTCAAAACTGATTTCTTTCCTTCATGATAATCAAACCTCAATTACTTCTGGAATCACTGATTTGAGTTGGAAAGAATGAATATTCATCTAAGCAACATGTGAAGGAGTGCAGGAAGTTATGTCCTGTGTGCAGAAGAAAATCACTGTTCAAAGTGATCTCTGTCTATGGAAAGAAACCCTAACAGAGACGGCATTCCTGAATAGTGGCAAGCGATTAGGGTAAAACCTCTTAAAAACTTCCAAAGTATAAAGTGGACTTCATAATCCTTTGGATATATACCCAGTAATAAGATTGATGGGTCAAATGGTACTTCTGTTTCTAGATCCTTGACCACGGCACATGTATACCTATGTAACAAATCTATACATTCTGCACATGTATCCCAGAACTTAAAGTAAAATTTTAAAAAAAGAAAATGTCCTGATGTCTATGATTGTATTGTAGTTATATATGGAAGATCTTTTTTTTTTGGTAGGAGATTCAAATAAAATATTCAGAAATGATGAAGCATCATGTTAAAATTTTATTCTCAAATGGTTATTTTAAGAATATTCTTTATATGATTCTTTAAACTGAAATTATTTCAAAATAAAAAAATAAAATTTAAAAAAAGAAAGTGGACTTGGTCTGTCTTCAGTTTGTCCCCCCATGAAGTCCATCCTCCAATGCAATCATGTTACTCCCCCCGCCATTTAAAACCCTGTGTTCACTCATTCCTGCATATAGGACAATGGCCATACTTCTTAGCAAACCGACTTAATTCACCCAATCAGCCATAGGATAGATTTCCAGATTCTTTTCCTGTCCCCTTTCCCACACTTTAAGTGGTTCACACACAATATCTTACCTTTCTCTGAACCATTCAGTTTTATACATTTGACTGCCTTGCATGTGTTGGTGGTCCCTCTGCCTGGAATCCTTGCCCATCACCTCTTTGTCCACACAGAGACTAGGCAACGCTCTTCATCCTTTATGATTTAGCACAGTCAGACTCTGATCTCTAAGTTGTCTACCCACAGGTGTAATTCCCTCCACCATATTTCAAGAGCATCTTCTCTCTGAGTACCTTTCATGTCAGAACATAATCACTGGTTTGAGTGTCTATCTCCCCTATTAGACTGTGAGCTCCTCAAGGGCAGGGATTACATCAAATTCATTATTATAGTCCTGGTGCTTAGTATAGGGTCTGGTCCTGTATACATGCTCAAATGTCCACTGAATGAATGAGTCTGAACATCAAGTACTCATTGAAGTCAAACTCAGCATTTCTTGAAAGGTGAAAATTAGAATGGTATGTGATCAGAATAATCCTAGTGAAGTACATTTGAGGACCTGACTGAAGAAAAGCTGACAGGAGGACACCTTATGGGGGCTTCTTTTGGGGCAGTTTCTATCCCAGGAAATTCTCACTAGCAGTTGTTGCTGGTTAAAAATGAAGAGCAGCTGAAGCAGATGACAAGGGCCCTTACTGGGGATTTCTCCATCCTTATCTTTCATAGTTCACCACTGAAGCAATGTTGTTCTCTGAAGTAACATTCTCCATACAGTGTCTCAATTCTCCTGAATGACTGCCACATTCATTTGTGCTCTGCCTACAGAGACGTTTGGACTAGCTTTGGTAGTGAGTGGTCACTGGAAGCTCTTTTGATTCTTCTACTCACCTATCGTTATTATGCCAAGGAACAATATTTTGTGGGTAAGAGACCACTGAAAAACAGAGCACCAAAAAGGGAAGGGAAGCAGAGCTAATAAAAACTATCTTTTTTTCCCTCCTAGATTGCCGATGTATTTCACCATGTTTCCATCCTATAGTGTTTTATACTATGTATCAGTAAAGGCAAAAAAGGAAAATTAAGACTTCAAAACCTTACAGTTTTTAGGCAAGAAAAAAAGGAAGCAACATTGAGGACTAGAACATAAATCTTTAGATATATGATCAGTAGCCATTTCTGAAAAGTACACATTTGGGCTGTTTTAAACAAACAGCAAAAAGCAATTAGGTCTTTCTGACTAAACTGAGGTGTATACTGAATTTTTTTTAAACTAAGTCTGTTTTGATCTTCAAAAATGTCAAACTGGTAAACACTTTACTTTTTTGTACATATAAATCTAAGAGCCAAGCTTAGCTTGAGGAAGATTTAAGAGACATAAAATTTGTCTGAGGTGTCTGCCAAATCTCTGCAACAGAGACAGAAACCCTAGAAAAGCTGACACAATCATAACTCTCACATCACCAGCAGGCTTGTGCAGGGCTGGGATGCACAGAAAGTCACTGTTCCTTCTTTCATACTGTTTGTAAACAGAGAAGTAGATCATTTGCTTATCAGCTATCTGGTAGCTTATTTTTGCCTAGATATCCCACAGGAAAAAAATAAAGAACACATCCCCATGAGTACATATCCCAATTTTCAGCCAGGTAAATTTTCATTTATAACATAGGCCCACTTGTTAAAATTTTCTCTTTCTTTAATTTGCTCTTGAATGCTCTTGCTCTTATGTGCTTGCTTGTGCTCTCTCTCTCTCTCTTTCTCTCTCCCTCTCTCCCTCCCTCCCTCCCTCGCTCTTTCTCTTTTTTCTTCAGAAGGCATTAAAAAGGAAGGCAATTATGAGTATCTAGTGCACTGTGCAACGGAGTACTTTCACATAGTAAGCCTACAATAATTCGTCGAATGAAGTGAAACCCTATCTGTAATTTCTATGTTCAACTTATTTGATCACGAAACAGGAAAACTATAGATGTTTTTTCTGGAGTATTTAAAAACGACAATGCCTTATAAAGAATTGTTATTTTACTCAGATGACTCATGCTTAGGACTTCTGTCCCTTAGAAATCATCCATTTTTGCACAGTGGGTATTATTTGTAAGGAAAATGAAGGGCAGACTACACTTCAGGATCCTGAATGACAATATGACCACTGATACATTATTGTAGAGAAAATCAGATATCCTATATAAACTCAATTGTATGTCGTTATGGTAATCCACTACATATGTCTAAAATCACATAACAATGCAAGAATATAGTGTACACATGGGCTGCATTCTGTAAGTAGGATTAACTATTGAATTCAACCAAGGTCTTCCCTGGGGATAGATTGCTGGAAAATACATCTACATGACATTTAAAAAAATAAATTAACCAATGACATCGACTCCCATGAGACACATTGTTTATTGTACATTCAATTCTATCACAGTTTTCTGTAGCTCTCTGCTAACATTCCCATCCCAAATGACATAGAATTTCAAAAAATAAAGAAAAACAGAGCAATTGGAGCTATTCCATCTCTCCTGCATGAAGTGTTATGTACACAAAGGCAAGAATTCTGTACATGAGCACAATGTGAACCACGACATGGTGAGATCATGTCAGTTTTCGGCTGACATAACAACAGTTCTTGACATAACAAGAACAACAGTTCTTGTTATGCTGTGGTCACATATAACTTGCCCAAGGGAGTGTACGAAGCCTGTTTTCTTACTGACAAGGACCAGCAGGGATTGTTGGAAAATAAAGAGAACAGAGTTATGGCAGGAGGTTTTAAATTTGCTCTTTAAAGAATGCTCTTTATTATGATAACTTTTCTTCTCGCTTTGACGTATTTAGTTTTCCTCATCTGTAAAATAGGAATAACTATTTCATGTGTTTAATATTTCTGCCCTGAGAGTTAAATACCAGTAAATTGCCTGGCATACAATTACTAATCCATACAGTCCACATCAACATTGGTTAACATTAATTAAATACCTATCATGTGCCTGGCACTGGTCAAAGACCCCCAGAAAAAGTAAATCATAGAAGGAAAAACTGATACTAGAGGGGCAAGCTGGGAGCTGATTTTCAAAGCTTTTATCAGCCAGTCTAAGAATTCTGGATATTATCCTGAAGACTGTGGACAGGCTTTGGACTCTTTTATATAGAGGCCAGATAGCTTTAGATTTGTGATTTACAAAAATCATCCTGTCAGCATTGGTAAAGAGTGGACTAGAAGGGATGCAGGCTGGAGGCAGCAGTAATCCAGGAAGTGATGCATGTCTGTTAGGAGGTGGAAGGTATGCCTCAAACTAAGACAATGGTGGACGCTGG
>NW_016107691.1:889432-896486 GCF_001604975.1 Cebus imitator | reverse complement strand
TAGAGTCTTACTCTGTCACCCAGGCTGGAGTGCAGTGGTGTGGTCTCAGCTCACTGCAACCTCTGCTGCACACACCACCATTCCCAGCGAATTTTTGTATTTTTAGTAGAGACAGCATTTCCCCACGTTGGCCAGGTGAGTCTCAAACTCCTGACCTGAGGTGATCTGCCTGCCTTGGCCTCCCAAAGTGCTGGGATTACATGTTTAAGCCACTGTGCCTGGCCAAAATAACTTTTTAAAAATTAACAAATGTATTGTAGATTAGAAAATAAAAATATGCAAAAGGTTAAAAGTAGAAGTCATATACAATCTTACCATTTGCAGCAAACCCCTATTAATATTTTTGTGTGTGTTTAACATTACAGGATTTTTCCTATATATGTCTACACAGATGTGTGTGTTTGTGTGTATATGTGATATGTGTTTGTTTTTAAACTGGGATCTGCCACTCTGTAGTGAGAGTTTTATGATGGGAATTTTTCCTTAGTATATCAAAAACAATTTTCCACTTCATTAAATATTGTTTGGTAAAATCAACTTTAAGACTACTTAGTAATCCTTTCTATAAATGTAACACAATTGATTTCATTCAAATCCCTAGTATTGTGCATTTAAGATGTTCTTTTTTTGTTGTTGCTATTAGTATAAACAACTCTGGGACAGATGTCTTGAGTATTAAATTTTCACAACATCATGATTGTTTCCTCAGCATAGAGCCCTAGAAGTTGAAGTGGTAGGTTAAAAGCTATATTCCATTAAGGTTTCTGATACATAGTGACAAATTGCTCTCCAGAAGAGCTGTATCAACTAGCAGAGTCTATGAGTAGGAGGAGATGCATCTGCGAGTGATGTCAAGGATGAAGTGCACTGGACTTGGGTGGGTAGAAGGAGGAATGTTTCCTGGAAAAGTATCAGGGCAGGAGGAAAGTGAATTCTGTCAAGAGAAGCAAAGCAATGGGCTAAGGAACAGGTGTCTGGACACGTAAGTGATGAGAAAGAAAAAGGTAAGATAAACAGGGGAGAGTGAAGAAAAGAGAGAAAAAATAGGTCTTTAGTGAAATTATGGGCACTTTAATTTACTGCTTTCTTCAGCAAAAGTTGCAAATGTGGCAAACAGCTAGTCTTTTCATAGCATTTGGCCGTCTGTGCTACCAAAGTCCCTATTTATATTCATGCAAATCTGTTTATCAATTATTTTAACCCAATAACCATTTATTAGGTGACTACTATGTGTCAAGTCTGTTCTGGATGCTATGGGTATGGGGATGAATGAAACCTGGTCCCTGCCCTCAAGGAGCTCACAGTCTAGTGGGAAGCACAGAAATATCCACAGACCGACATACTACAGTATGGTACAGGCTAGGACAGAGGTAAGTGCAGAGTCTTATGGAAGCCAGAGACCTAACATTGCTTTCTGCGTGCATTCATGTAGGATGGGTAGGGGTTGTTGAGAAGGCTTTGCAGAGGTGTTAACATATGAGCTGAATCTTAAAGGCTGAGGAGTTTCTTGGATGCCTAAGGGCCACAGATCATACTCATATTCCTAATCAGTGCCTTGAATATTTGTACGACTGCTCTCAAGGACACTTAGTACGGTGGGAAGGATGTTGTGTATAATCCAAATCCACACTTGAGTGGTAACTATAGCTTCCACTGTCATCTTAATGAACATAGAAATGTAGCATGTTTTGGCAATATTATTGCTCACCATAGAATATAAAGGACAAGTGGCAAGTGGGGCATGCAGACTTTTAAAATAATTCTGGTAACACTGACCTAATAATACTAACATCCACCAAGTCCTAATAATTTTACCTCCTACATGTTTCTTGAATCTGTTCCCTCCTGGTCTTGATTGTCTCTCTGTGGAAAAGAGTAGCAGCCTCCAGTCACGTCCACCTCCACTGTATCCTTCCTGTCATTGTCCTTAAAGTAAAAATCTGATCGTGGTTCTCTAAAACATGTTAATGGTTTCTTATGGCCTACAAGCAGCACTTCTCACATACTCAGTCATTTGAGTATTACTTAGTGATTTTTACCATATTCACAATAATAGTACATATTACCATGTACTATAATTACTTAATATTTGTCTTTAAATCAGCTGAAAACTGGATCACTTTCTATTTTTATGAAGTAAAATCGAAAGTAGCCTTAGATGTGATGACTTGGTTCAGTTTTATGCTTTATAAGACATATTTGAATATGTAACTAGTAAAATTAAAATATTTGTGGGAGTACAATGTAACTACCACTGGCAGATGCCCTACGTTTTGAGAACCACTGACCTATGGGGGTGCATTCCAACTTAGCATTGCAATCAAGGTTCTTCGCAACTCAGCCCCAACCTATCTTTCCAGACTCTTCTCCTACCTATTATACCTTCCTTTTCCTAAATAATCTGCACTCCAGCCATGCTGAAGTCTTCCACATTGAATGATCATGTCCTACTCCTATACAGCCACACATCTTTCACAGACTGACTCCTCTATCTGGAATGCCTCCCCTCCACTCCTACCCTGCCTGGGGCAAACTCACTATCCTTCAAAACCTATCTGTCATGTCACTTCCTCGTGGAAGCCTTCTCCCTGAGTTTCCCTTACGGTGAGTCACACCTCCCTTTATCACTCCATAGCACCTTGTACTCATCTCTGTTGTACTACACACTACAGTATCTCAGAACTGTGGGCATCTAGCTCCCCAACTAGACCCCAGGAAGAGTTCACGCCTTGTACTTCACTGTTTCCCCAATACTTCATGTGGGCAGAGGTCATGAAAGAGATCTAGGGTCCAAGGTAACTTTTTGAAAAAGCTAAAATAAAATAAATCCAAAGTACTCTCCAGGTCCAAATAGCTTAGAGGTATGATATGTTTTATAAAGAGAATCATCTAATTCAGAAATAGCCATACTGACTATAGTTTTGGCAGACACAATTAGCTACAGTGGCAATGGCAGTTAAGCTAATTTGGTTTTAGCAGCTACTTTACAGAAAACACATTCTGACATAGAAATTTGAAGTGAATCACTTGGTTTTTGGCCAGGATGATCAACTATACCTCACAATAATCTCTCCTTACCACAACTGGAAAGTCAAGAACAAAAATGAACATTGGGAGTAGCAAACCAAGTTGAACAGAGCATGAGCTTTGGAGTCAGAAATCCGTACACTCAAACCTCAACCCAACTTATAATCTATGTAACTTTAAGTGGATTGTTTAACTTCTGTGCATTTTGGTCTTTTCTTCCAGAAAAAGACAGGAATAGTACCTACTTCATAACACTCTTAAGATAATGCAATGAAGTATTTATGATGATGACTAGGACATTATGTGGGTTCAATAAATAGCAGTCATTATTGTCACCCAATGAGATGACTACAGTTCAGATAATGTGATGCACAGGGATAGCAAATGCATTTCTTAAGAATAAATTGATGTCTCTAGGCTTTAAAATTGACAGCTATAGACTGTAGCTAAGAATAGCTACAAACAAAACATCTGCAAGACAAGCTTCTTCTTGGATTTAAACTCACACCTGGAACATACCATCACACTTCTTTGTGTTCTCCAAGAATTGATCTCAAATCAGGTTCCCTAGGATGAAAAGAAAAATCATCCAATCTTAATTTTTGCCTTCATTTTTATTTGATACAGAATAATATCCAAACTATGTGTATGTTTCAAAGTGTCATGTTATTATGACCCCAAGCTTCTCAACCCTATTTATTTCCTGCTTACATCTTTTATTCCAATGAGGCAAGCCCACCTGTCTCAGAGTGCTCCCTCTTCTGACCACCCTTCTCAAACTGCAATCTCAGTATCAGGAAGCTTTTCTCTCTCCTCTTTGACCACTTCAAATCCCCTGTACTCCACTGGAGCCCAAATTAAAATTCACCTTCTTCACAAAGCCTGAAAGCTGGATGAGGGCTTCAGCATTTCCTGGATTAGGCTTGAACTTCCATAGATTAACTCACCACCCCCATCAGTATGCTTTTCCACTAACCCCTTTAGCATTTTTTGCACGTGTTTGTAATAATACAATGATTAATACAGTCTGTTTCACACTATCTCCTTTATTCTGTAGTTGGTGTGCCCCCTAAATGTTTGTCAACATTAGTGCTATGAGTCTTTGCTCGAAACCCCTAAAGCACTGTGTTTTTATAACCGGTGGAACTTGCCTTTTACTCTGACCAGAACCCTGTACTGAACCTTAAACACCCATTTCTCAAAAGCAAGATTCCTTCCCTCTTTTGCTTCCCATCCGTTCTAGAAATTGAGGAGAAACCCTTCTCACGCCAAAGACGTGGTGGGGTAAGTGGCAGGTGGCTGAGGAGTCGGTAAAGATGGTGATCAATTAAGAAGGCAAAAAGAGAAAGTTTGAAAAAACTTTCCCTGGGCGTGGCAAGGAATTTTCACGCCCCAGAGGAAATGGGGAGTGTAGCGTAGGGAGGGTTGTGTGCCCAAACCTGAAATACAAATTGAGGAAAAAGAGGAGAGAGATCACCCAACTCCTGCAGTATGAATTAGAGTCCAGATACCACCTAGGCAAAACCCTGGACTCGAACCCTAACTTCAGACCTCTGAGGAGGCGCAGCCAGGCGGCGTTGTGAAAGAAAAAGAGCAGGCGAGTTGGACCAAAAAAAAAAAAAAAAAAAGAGCAAAGAGAGCAGGCGCCTAGAGCTCAGAAGCCCACCCCCGACTCCCACTCCCGACACCCCCTCCCCGGCAGAGGCAGAGCTGGGCGGAGTTAGGCGCTGAGGACCGCGGCCCCGGAAGCACCCTCCTCCCTAGGCCCCCTCAGTCCCACATTCCCCAGCCAAGGCCACTCGGGCTTTCTGCCTCTCTGACCTCCAGCTCCCCGGCTACCGAAGCGCTAGTCCTTATACAGCCGCGGAAAATCGGGCCGACGCGGCAGCTCCTGGGCGCGTAGTGCCCTCGTGGGGCCCCACGCCGCGCCACTCTCTTCCGAAATGCCCGCCTCGCGCTACCAGGCCTAGGCCCAGCACTCCGGCCCAAGGCTGGACTCTCACCCACCCGGTGCCCACTGCGGCGTCTCCTATTGGCTACTAGTCACCAGGGAAGCCGGAGGCCCGAGCCCATGGCTTCATGGGAAATGTATTTTGAGGTCGCTTGAGGCTGTTCTTCCTGTAGGGAATCCCATGTTGAAATTGGCGGAGAGACACAAGTGAAGACCGAGGATTGTGGGAGATGGAGTCCTGACACTTATTTCTCTATACGCACAATTCTTCCCCTCCTTTTCCGATTGTTCCCAGCGTTCAGACGGGAAGGGTATTCTGGGTATTGTAGTTTACAGTGCACTGTCTTAGCGAATCAGTCTTGGGGTTATGGCTTTGTGTTTGTAGGGACAGACGAAGGCTCTAGATTTATTTTCATGTCGGTTAAGCTTTAGCATTTTGCAGGAAGCACTTTCTATCATGATTTGAAATTGTTACTGAGTTTTATGTGTTCTTCAAAAGATGATGTTTATTATTCGATAAACTTAGAATTTTAATTGAGAGTTACAGTCCGTTAAAATTGTTACAAATGTGTTCTGTGTGAACCACCTGCATTACAATCACTTGAAAGGTATGGAAGAATGTATATACTTTTTCTATATAATTGGGAATTATATGTTTTCCCTAGAAACACTGTCATAAATAGGCATAGAAATGTGATCTAGACCAGCCCAGAAGAAGCCTATTTAATGCATAATGAAGCTATGTTGTTGCCATGAAAAACATAACTGCTATAATGCCACATAAACTGCTATAATGTAACAGTTTAGAAGAGATAGACAATACAACTTGGGTAAAAACAAGTAACTATATGTCTTTAAGAAACTTTATCTTTTGAGTAAAAATATGTTACAAGAGCTGGATAAAGACAGGTGGGGAATGCCAAGCACTTTCAAGTGATTTAAAAATTGAGGAAAATGGTTGTTTATTAGGGCTAATTTCACTTCTTATTTTTGACCCTTTTTTTTTTTTCTCTGTTAGAGATGAATTCTTATAACTTGATGGATCGTTACAGTTGAATTACTGCAACTTTCCTGATAAGGACAACTTTTGGACTCATGAATAAAATGAAGGGAAAGACAGAGGAATTGCATTTTGCTAAGGTAATTGCCCAAGATTTTAAAAAGATAAGTGAAAGAGGAAGACGATTTAATAGATTTGTGCATACAGCTTTGTGCAAGGCTCTGGGCTAGGCACTGTTGCCACAGAATTAGAAAAATAGTCCCTCCCCTCAGGTACCTCATAATCTAGGTGAGGGGAGTTGTAGTGGAGGAGAATCTGGGGGGAGGAATAGATGAGTATACAATGTGCAAAATGCTCTAAAGAAGTCTGCATAGGCTTCTACAGGAACATAGAGGAGAAAGAACTCATTCTACTTCTGGAGAACTGGTTGAAGAACCAGTAAAATATTTGTCAGATTTGGGGCAGGGTGGTCAACCATATTCTATACAAAGCATGTGCAAAGGCATAAAGGCATAAAAAAGTGCAGAGAACAACAACAAAAGTTCCATATTGCAAAGACTAGATCAGGCAGCAACAGGTAGTCATATCAATTAATTTAGAATTTAACTTGAAAGTGGGAGAGAACCATCCGAGGAGTTTTTGTGCTTATACAGTGATTATTTTTTAAAGCATATACACATAGAACATACTGGGAACATATATGCCGGGATATTATGGGGAATCATTCTGGAGGGTGGTAATTGCTAAATTATGTTTTAATAATTTTTACACTTTTTTTTGTCTTTTTAATTAATTTATTTTTTAAACTTTTATACTTTTAAATTCCCCCAGGAAAATAATTTGTTTTTTTTTTTTTTTTAAAGAAAAATTGATTGGGTGCAGGGGTTATGCCTGTAACCCTAACACTTTGGAACACCAAGTTGGTAGGATTGCCCAGGAGTTTGAGACCAGCTTGGGCAACATAATGAGACCTTATCTCTATGAAAAATCAGGAAAATTAGCCAGACATGGTGGTGCATGCCTGTAGTCCCAGCTACTCAGGAAGCTGAAGCAGGAGAATCCCTTGAACTCAGGAA